>NW_024045132.1:3026301-3035187 GCF_012273895.1 Zerene cesonia | reverse complement strand
GCTACCCCCCTCCTTTTCTTTCACGCAAAATAGGCGCTTGACGTCGAGTTGCGGAAAACGAGCCCGTATTTATTATTAAGCGTTTAATATTCACATATGACACATTTCGATACTATATTATCCGAGAGATATTACATTATTATATATGTATGTATTTGAAATCCTTCCTAATAAGTAGACACTTAGCGGGTTTCATTTGAGATGAGTTGAGAGATTTTTATAATTAGCATCATTGTGACAGCACTAACATATCTAATTTATAATTATTTTAAACACTCGTTGGGCCGTCGACATAGCTTATGTTAGTTTTAAAAGTCCTCTGTCCGACTTCCAAAAACGTTCATTGTTTACAAAACAGATTTATGCAATTTTATGATATTAAATTGTTACTTAAAGCCACACACGAAACTCGAAATTTATTAATGAAAGTGATAGTATACACAATCACAAATACTTATACTAGTAACATTTCTCTCTAATCCTGCTTATATCATCAACGCGAAAGTTTGTAAGTATGGATGAATTGGTGTATGTTTGTTTCACTTATTTGTTAGGACAATTCAAGGGTACATCTATAATACGCTTTTAATAATATTACTATTGAACCTTTTTAACACACTTTTATCAGCATCATTTCTGTGATTGTTTTTAACCGACTTTTTGACTCGATTTAGATAAACGGACAGATTATTCTAAACTAAACTAACCTCCATTTATCAAGGATAAGTGACTATACGATAATTTCATAAGTCTATCTTCTTATTAGGATCGACAGGATTAAATAATTTCCTTATGTATACTTTGTAGACTTAGACAATTAAGTTGATTCTATCATGTTTTTTAGCTTTTTTAAACTTTATTTATTATTAAATACAGCGCTCCCAAGTTATGTAAGCTGCTTGTTATCGTAACTCTATTACGTAGAACTACAGTGACAAGAACTTAAATTTTCCACGCTCAAATAATTTCAATACAGAAGCAGTGCAAGCAAAGTTTCCATATTTGTGCCATAATGTTGTAAAAAATTGGTTTTTATATCTCATATTGTGTTAAAAGTTTTTAAGGCTTGCCCAAAGGGTGAACAGGACCCGATTACTAAGTGTCTGACTGTCCGTCTGTTTCCAGGGTGTATCTCTTGAACAGTGATAGTCTCAAATTATCAAAGATGAGAGAGTATTTCTGTTTTCTATCGCTATAACAACAATGGTCGCTATAACCAATACTGCTGTTGCTCTTTTTAATATTTATACCGAACCAAACGCGAGTCCGACACACACTATAGAATTCAACCTATGCCTGAGGAAACTTAGCGGGTTTTATTTCTTTATTAAAGCCACATAATTTTATAAAATACGTAATATGTACGTTTATTTGGAATGTACAAATTCAAAAAAAAAATTGACTCTTTAATCGTCATAAATTTATACATAGCAGCATCTCTTGTTAATGAAACAGTTACAGATATAACCCTAGACATTACTTTAAATTTTAGAGTTGTGTTGCCACATAGGCAATATAACTACTCGCTTCGCGCGTATCAGGTGATATTATAAACATAAGCATAAGTTAGCAGCGGTACTGAAAAATATCATTTTAGTCCGAGCACATAAAATTTACACATGCGATATGGATATTGGATAATTCTTATATTGTAATAAACGACTTTTCTTTTATTTTGCTTTCTCGCGCAACAAGTGATGAGTATACACGCGAGATCATATGCGGCGAATGTAAATATTTTGCTCTGCCTATTGTTAAAATATACAAGTGCTTTTCGTGGTTTATCCCTACTAATATTATAAATGCGAAAGTAACTCTGTCTGTCTGTCTGTCTGTTACGCTTTCACGCCTAAACCACTGAACCAATTTTGATGTAATTTGGTATGAAGGTAGAACTGAACTTGGGAAAGGACATAGGATGCTTTTTATCGAGAAAAAAAGAGTAGAAGGAGTTGAAATAGGGAGATGAAAGCGATATAACCGTATTTCACGCGGGCGAAGCCGTGGGCGGAAAGCTAGTATACCATATAATATAATATGTCGCAACTCGCAGGTATATTGTTATATTACAATGTCACTAGTGACATTATAATTAAACGATAGATTTTCAGTTTTAATTACATTTTTATCACATAGGGAAACAAAAATGATATTGTAATAAATCTAGATATATCATGAACGAAATTAGCCTCGGGAGACGTCGTGTTCTGGTTGGTCTATTCTTTTTAATACGTCATTTCGGGATTTTAGACCAAACAATCAGAGATGGCCTCCGTGATCTTAACGAACAGTGAAATTGTCAATATATTATTGCCATGTACTATCACTATAGTATACCAGTGACATTACAGTGCCATTAAAACCAGACCGTTAAATTGTAAAATGACTGTAAGAAATAAAGTCGATTTACAATCTTTGCACTATCTATGTTGATTATTGAGTCTAGGTACCTACATATAATCCCTACTAATATTATAAATCCATAAGAATCCTGTATATTAGTCTCTTCTTCACGCCTAAAACATCGAACTGATTCGAATTAAATTTGGTACCAAGATTAATTAGAGAATCGAGAAAGGACATAGGATAGTTTTATCCCGGAAAGCCTAAGAGCAGGACTAACTATGCGAGTAAAACCCCAGTAGTAAATTTACCTTTTACTATGTTGAAGCCGTAGGGAAAAGGTTGTATTATACAAGCACAATGGCTATTAATGGCCACATCACTCTTATGATAGCACTAGTTAAAGTGGCGCTGGATATACCGAACAGTGTAATTGACACAAAATATGTCGCTGAAATATTCCAGTCACTCTGCACTCGGCACCCAATTCAAACTCGGTTCAAAGGGCACCTTTAATATATCTAGCCGGTTCTGACGTAACATTATAAAGGCTGTCAAAAACATGAAGGCATTGTGAGAATATTTTTAGTTATATGAATATACTACGTTTGGGTGTGGAAATTTCAGGATAAGTCGTAAGTAAAGTAGGTGACTAAAAATTGATACGCATATGTAGAGAAAAAGTCATGAAATGTTATTGAATATAAACAGATTTACATTATTACAGAATTTTTGTATCGGTTACACCTTTTCCACTTATAAACATTATAAAAATCAGTTAAAATTTTCAGTTTCTACTTTACGGTAATTAGAAGGTAAGTAACCGAAGAAGGTAAAAAGTGAGACTCTTGACTAACATTAAGAGAAATTTCCTTCGACGGTATTAAAAACTTCAGCGTACTCACTTACTTTTGTGACAAAGTAAGTGACTTCGCTCAAGTGTTTTAAGAACTAATCAAAGGCCAAAAATTAGAGTATTTCAGTTTTCCCGACTGAGTTTATTTCATGCGTACTTTCTAAAGCTTATACAATTGGATTGACTAGTACCACAGCTAGAACCTAGCCTCAAACCGTACAAATACCGTCATACCGTAACCGTACATACCGTCTCAAACTCACAGATTCACAAACTTTACCATATTATATACCATTTATTTTAATATAGATAAAAGTCACATAAACATTTTGATCCGATACAATTGCAATGCGTGGTAATTGATAAAATGAACGCGCTGGGAAGGCAGAGCGAGGCTGCTCCTAATAGGGTAATAGTACAATTTTGTTTGGACAGCACGTTCGACCTTCTCTGACCGTGCATCTTAAGTAGTCGTATCGTTGTGAACACTGATTTATTGTTATGACATTTGATCTGACGAAATTTTCCCGCAAAATTTTGATTGAAATCACGTATCTTTAATCTTTATCCCTATACACGTATTAGATTGGTCTGTGTACGCTTCAAAAACTCAAAAAGTTCGGCATCGATTGTGCTTAGATAAAACGCATGCGTTCAACATAGTTTTTTTTGAAAGCTACAAGTGTTATCATAATTATAACAATTATTATTTAACACGTACAATCCACACAAAAGATTCTTTCACACTAATTAAATTTAAAAAATATATTTTTTTTTGTGCTTTGTCTTTAAAACATCTAATGCTTCATTTTTACTCTGCTTATGAATCGATGTAAGTTATATAATAAGATAAGCTAAGATTTTGAAGGTAAACACAAATTATAGGATGGAGGTAGGCGTCCGGCTGATAGGCGTGATCCTGCGCATACTCAACCTGCTCCTAACGCCAATATTCTGGCTGCGCGCGCGCAACAACAAACAAGTGCCGCCCATAAAAGATGACATCCTGCTGAGGAGCGCGACTGATCTGGCCGCTGCTATACGGAAAGGAGAGGTATTGTAATTATTTTAAGATATATAATTGCGTAATTTTTAAATAAAGTTTTCGTACCTAGTGAAAGTTGGAGCAGCTCAATTAAATTCAGGTCGTGTTTCCTCGATATGGCACTGGCTACATGGCAGGTTAATCATATTCTAGCAATGCTTGATGAGTAATGCCCGCGTTTTTATATAATGCCAAAAATTACAAAATAAAAGTAACGAGTATTAATGATGAGTGTTTGTTGAACGCGGGTCATGTTCTTACTAAATCCCTGTTATTTCACACGTCACGTGCCGTTTTGTATATAGACAATGTCGTTCCTTCCCAGCTTTCTGCTTGCGGCTTTTCAAACAAATTTCCATTATCTATATCACTAAATTTCGCAGTTCTACACACACGATATCAGCTTATTTGTTATGCCTATAAATCTTATTTTGTAAACACATACTGTTTCTTGTTTGACATAAATAAATTGTAATGTTTTTTTTTTTTTTTTTCAATATTTATACTATTTTTTTTTTGTTAAAAAGGTAGTTCTCTGATAGATTCAGGTTTAAATTACAAGCAATATTGAAATTGTATCTTTTTAATTGTAAATAAATTCCATTTAATAATAAATTGTAATAAAAATCTAAAATAAAAAGCTATTTCAATGTTATACAACTTTTTTCAATTGAAATAAAAATGCTTTGCACATTCTCTTTTGCACTGAAAATAAAGCGTAATGTTTTGTTGACAATTATGCAATGTAACCGGTTCGATATTTATTTTTATCGTCACCCAATTTTCCTTATGTACATAATTTTTTTAACAATTCAAACAATGTTTTTGGGCTCTTATGTTGAGAAGTATGCTTTAAAACAAGGTATGTTTTTCGTTAATTAAAAACTTGTTAAAAAATTACCCATAAAAAGAGGTTCAAAAAGTGTAGAATATTATATAATCCAGTTTTAGGAAAATACTCCAAACATACATAGTAATATATCATGATTAATAGTTTTTTTCAGGTTACGGTCGCTGGTATCTTATAGTTTTATCCTTGATTTAATTAATTCAATTAAAAAATACAAATTAACTAATGGCTCTTTACATTCGAATAGTACAGTCTAGGAAAAATCAATGAAATTATCATGGCACAGTAACTGTCAGGAGAGATACATATTGCTGTGTATTTTATTCACTTAATGTACTTCTGCATTTTGCAGGATATTTCCCGTTCCCCGATCCACAATACAAATAAACTGCAGTTAGCCATCCAATACACATATCAAAAATTTACTAAAATGGAAACAATAAGTAATTGTTATATTCTAAATTCGGCTGCCGAGCTTTTGTTTTCATACAATGCACAATTCATATACAGAATTGTATTTAAATTAAAAATAAACTTCATACCCACGTGCCTGAAGTCAAACTCTTTTTTATTCATGTAATTTAAGTGTTTAAAATTAGTTCTTTTTTATCTACCACGGATTCTCTCGTGTAGGTTTAGTTAATAATTTACAGGTTCTCTTAATATGTCCCCACATGGAAAGACATGTATATTTACTTAACCTATATAACATACTGCGAAATATGGTGATCGCCTTCGGGCGTTTGTATTTACTCTAACTTTCTGACTCACCAGCTCACAAGTGAAAGAGTAATACACGCATTTATCGCGCGTACCCAAGAAGTGAATATTCTTCTGAATGCTGTGGTCGATGACAGATGTAGCGCAGCTCTAGAAGAAGCGAGAGCATTAGATTTGGAAATTACTAAAGCGCGAAGGGAGGGAAGGGTGGAGCAATTGTTCAAGGATAAGCCGCTGTTGGGGGTCCCGTTCACCGTTAAGGAGAGTTGCTCTTTGGAAGGTGAGTAATTTCGTAAAAAATGGCTAGTATCGCTGAAGGATATTTTTAGGAAGAATTAAAACTAACTTAAACTCAACTAAAATCAGAAATATTTTACGAGACATTGTACACAAAAAGGGTTGGTATAATATTTAAGAAAATTCCCTAGGTCTATCAAACGCGGTGGGATGCTTAGAATTCGCGGGTCGGAAGGCCACCAAGGATGGGGAAGCGGTGCGTCGCATGAAACTGGCTGGTGGCATTCCCTTCCTAGTGAGCAACACGCCGGAGCTGTGCCTCGGGTGGGAAACCACTAACCTGCTGACTGGGACCACCAATAACCCGTACTGTTTGAACAAGACACCAGGAGGATCGTCGGGAGGAGAGGTAAGAACCTTAAATGTGATTGAGATTTTTTTTTTTATGTCATACCGAGCAGCTGAGCTGGTGGTTCGCCTGATGGTAAGCGATCACCACCGCCCATAAACATTCGCGAAGGTAGTACCTCTGTGAATGCGCTGCCCGCTTTTATGGGGTAAGGGAAAAGGAAAGGATTAACGACTGGAAAAGGATTAACGACTGGAAAGAAGGAATGGACTAGGACGGGTGAGGAAAAGGAAACGGGCCTCCGGCTCCCCCACTCACCGTACGAAACACAGTGGCATGCCACTATTTCACGCCGGTTTTCTGTGGGGGTGTGGTACTTCCCCGGTGCGAGCTGGCCCAATTCGTGCCGAAGCGTGCTCGACTCCCACAATAATTGAGATAAAAATGTAATTGGCAATCCATCTTTGTATATATGAGGTAGATATTGTGATTAGTATACCTTTTTATGATTGTTGGCATTCGATAAATGTGAAGCTGTTATTCGTTAGGAATTGTAAACATAAACCATTAAAAAGCTAATACATTGAACTGTTCTCGTCCCAGTTTATGCGGTATCCACTATAATTTATTTACAGGTAAACTGATTGAGCTCCGCTAGCTTCACTTAATTATTGCTGCTAGTTAGATTTACATCGTGACGCTGCAGTTTTGATGTTTGCGTATATCTCCGTAATAGAACTTTGCTTATCGTGGACAGAAATATGTTAGGTTTTCTATTACAAATTGCAAACTTGGACTAAATTGCTTCAAATGATACGTGTCTTGACTTTTTGGGCTTAGACCTTAGTATAGAAATTGTTGAGAAATTCGATAAAATATAGTTATAATAATAGTCATAAAACATATTCATTTTATATGCACTGTATGTATAAGATATAGTAGATATATACAGAGGCTAAACATTGTAGAATAATGTTTCCCAAGATGATATTGTTCCGTTATGATATATTTCACTCTTTAAATAATAATATCGTTAAAGAGCACTTAGCTAGCTCCGTCCCTATAGTATTTCATAAACAGACAATGATGTAATAATTGTAAACATAGTGTGTAAATTGAATACTTGAAGCGAGACTGTATTTGAACAAATATATTATCCTTCCAAGGATTACCTTAATCTTCGTGCATTTGTTAGGTCTATAGCCTTACCATGAGAAAAGAGGTCAGCGAGCTTGATTGATAGAGGATAAAATGTCGTGCTTGGTTTTAAGGTGAAAAAAAATTATTTATAATCTTTTTCTGAACACTTAAACGTAAGTCGCTCGTACAATGTGTCTTAAAGTAGCCCAAGAATCATAAATCTAATAGCTAGCAAATAAGCAAGTGTTTTTGTTGTAAGTTCCTATTTCAACGTATTATTATTTTTCCCAATTCTGACACGTTCAGGCCGCTCTATTAGCGTGCGGCGCGTCCCCAATAAGCGTGTCTTCGGACATCGCAGGCTCCATTCGAATCCCGGCGGCATTCTGCGGCGTGTTTGGGCACAAACCGAGCCCAGGTCGGTGTTGTTTTACATTTATACAGTAATTTACTGTGTTGTTACAATTTAAATAGTTAATAGTTGTTATTTTTTTAATCCTGACTGTAACCGTTTTTTTATATTTTGTTATATATAATTGTCATTGGTCCAGATATTCTAGTTTTATTTTTATGGGGCCATTTTCAAAGTAATTTAAATCAGAAATACGGCGCTTTTCGTTTCATGCAATTTATATATTGGAATGGACACACATTCCCGTGTGAAGAAGTTTATGTATGAGTTTTTTTTGTTTTCATACATTTCATAAGTTATGACACCATTATCGCAATATTGCAGGTATAATACCAATAGAAGGTCACATCCCGACCCTCAACGACGAGAACTACAGCAAGTTCCTGGCCGTAGGGCCTATGAGCAGGCACGCGGAGGATCTGCCCTTGCTCATGCGCGTCATGGGCGGAGACGCCTGCAAGCGGCTGGAGCTCGACAAGCCGGTGGATTTCACCAAGTTGCGGGTATGTTTTGAAATTGGATTAAATCTTATAATAATGCTGAAATTGGTTATAGATGCTCCAATTACTACTATGGAATATAAATGAAGTTTAATTTAACATCCAATAATTTATGCTCATCAATTTATCTAAATTGTTTTGATAATTAAAAAACGAAATTAACATTTATGTCGCGTCAAATGATTGCAATGAAATCAGTTCGTTTAAGATAATTTGTACTATTGTCCTATTGCCTATACTACCAAATATTTGCAAATGCTGTACGATATTACGACGGACGTGCAGGTGTTCGTGCTGACGGAGGCGTCCAAGTCGGTGGCGCTGTCGCGCGTGCGCGGCGACGTGCAGCTCGCGCTGCGCCGCGCCGCCGCCGCGCTCTGCCGCCGCGGCGCCACGCCGTGCCACGTGAGTCGCTGCACACGCACACGCAAACG
>NW_024045132.1:3023797-3025301 GCF_012273895.1 Zerene cesonia | reverse complement strand
TGTTAGATAGCCCATTTATTGAGGAAGGCTATAGGCTATATATGTACCACGGGCGAAGCCGGGGCAGACCGCTAGTTAATAATAATAAGACTGGCACGATTTCCGCAACTCGATGTCAAGCGCCTATTTTGCGTGGTATACCATTTATACACTAAAATGTTCACATTTACACGTTCACGATATATCATATTTACCTCATTGACATTTTCACTTATATGATACTTATTTGCACTTATATCGTATCGTGATATACTATTCTTTTTACACTAATAGCGATAACATTTACACTTTCACGATATTGCATATAAACAACATTTAGAGTTACCTGATACACTACATTTGCGCTTACATGATACATAACATTTTCAGTTTCCAATTATATCTTATATTGCTTGTACATTGTCTTACCAGCCATTCCTATCGTGAGCATTTCATTTGGCCTTATTCCACATTTTTCAAGTCTGATATCTTTAATTTTGGCATAAATAATATTTGGTTATAAGTATCCCACAAAAGACTTAAAAATATTGGACTAAACTACTATAAGACTAAAGTCACACGCTGATATAAAAGAAATAGAGATTAAGTGTTAAATTTTTTCAGGATGATTTTAAAGATCTCGACGATTCAGTTGAGATGTCCATTTCAGTGTTTTTCGCCATGAAGGATATTCCAAACATGCTGCAAGATCCAGCTAATCCTAAGGTATAATTAACATAAACCCGCATACTATTGAAAATCTTGAATATGTTCAATATCATAAAAATATTATTTTTTATTTTTATTTTATTTAATTAATTTTATTAGCTATATAGCTTAACTATAACTAACCAATTTAAATTTCAGCAAGACAAAAACCTTTTTACGGAATTGGTAAAGTACGTTTTTGGTTGCGGGTCCCGATCTCTTCAAGGGCTGGGCTTCTCACTCATACATAAGTCGAATTTATTCATCCCCGAACATAGGACGAAGTACTATCAAGAAAAGGCTGAGAAGTTTAAGGAACATATCGAAGTACGTTAATCGAATAATTGTGTCCTTTTTGCAAATAGCTAAATCGATAAGCCGATTCGAAGGACCAAGTAAATAGTGGGTAAAGAACATTTTATTAAGAAATAGGATATTCCTAAATTTAAAATGTATTATCTGATTTTGCTTGCTACAAACATGAAATCTTTTTTCGTGCATCATTGCAAAAATAAGTTTTCTAAGTAAAATTTCTTTGTAATCTCTTGTCTTCATTATTGTATTATATCATTTTTTTACTAATATGGTACTCAGAAAAGAATCTTCAAATTTTCCGTTCGCGCTCGCAAGCTTATATATAACAGCAATAGCGTAACGTAGCGTGTTTGTCGCAGCGCGTGCTGGGCGACACGGGCGTGCTGCTGTACCCGGCGCACTGCGCGCCCGCGCACGCGCACGGCCGCGTGTTCGTGCGCGCGGCCGGCGTCGCCTACACCATGCTGCACAACGTGCTCGGCCTGCCCGCCGCCGCCGTGCC
>NW_024045132.1:3016133-3022797 GCF_012273895.1 Zerene cesonia | reverse complement strand
CCGCACACCCGCACACCCGCAAACACACTTAATTAAATATGCTTGCAGAAAATTTTTCATCATATTTTACTTTATCAGCAAAGCTTATCCGTTTCTTGCGATCTCAACATTTACGTAAAATTCATTTCATCAATAAATCGAGCAGCGGGATCGTAGGTTAACTGATGCTAACGTGGTCCAATGCTACAAAGTGTGTTAGTGCTACTGGCACCATTAATCACACTACAACTTGTAGTTTGTATTGTTGCCTCTTGATGGAACTGAATTTTAAAATTTTGAAATAAAAAGTACTGCCTTCACTGGCTTGTATTCCATTTACTACACTTTTAACAATAGCTGAGTAGCATGCTAGGCCCGACTGATTCGAGCGAGACGCTACTGAACAAAACTAAGTCAAATAAGAAAGTCACTCTCTTTGCAGGTTATCGCAGCTCCAAATCAAGACCGCCTGTGCTTAGCTGTAGCCAAAGAGTTGGAAAAAGTCTTCGGAGGCTGGCAATTTCCCCAAGCTTAAATTTTATTTTACTATACACTTTGTAAATAATTTATTATATTGTTATATCAGAATGTTGTTGTAACCATTAATAATATAGCTAACATCAAGATGTAATTATTTTTTAAAATTATGTACAGATTTTTATTGAAAACGTATTGTAAGACACTTTTAAAAACAGATTTTTATATACGTTTCTATAAATAAACTGGTAAAACTAAATGAATAAATCAAAAAAATGCCAAAATATATTTTACGATTAGCATTCAAAGTCCACTTTCGTATACCTATGCGTAAAGTATTGTCATTATTTTATGCGCACATGTTGTACTAAGATATTTTAAAATTGTGAATATTATAAAATATGCTGAAACATAAAATTATATTAATGGTTATATATATAATAATTAGCTCTGAATCATCTCTGTTGTTTGCGTCACTCATAGCTCATATTATATAATTTAAAAAATGAATGTGATACAGCCACTAATATAACGTGGAATTGATGTGTAAGTTGAAAGTAATTGTTAGGATAAGTACTTATTTATTTCTTTAATGTTTCAGTGAGGATTCATAAATTGTATTTTGAAATAGATTAAAGAGACAATTAATTAAAAAGAATCATTAACTGTCATAAGTTTCACATTATTCCTGCTATCATTATTATTGTAAATTTATAAAAAATACCTACCTACTAGTTACTGTTTTTTAACGGATATTTATTGTAAATAAATAAAATAATATACAAAAAATCTATTAATGTAAATTTTAATAATTAATAAATTTAATAAATGTAATGTTGTATTATTAAATTTCATCTATAAAATTGTATATTCACTAATGATATATGATTTTACCTTGAAAAATTTTTATTTTGTTGATGTTTTTTATTGTTTGGTATTGCTACAAAATAAATCTTCATGTGTAATGATTTCGTTATTATTGATTACCCCCAAAACCTTTAAATATCTTATATCTTTAAACGAGCAATTCTTGTATATATATATATATATATAATTGGAATCTCGGAATCGGCTCCAACGATTTTCATGAAATTTAGTATACAGGGGATTTCGGGGTCGATAAATCGATCTAGCTAGAAATTTTTTTTTAGAAAATGTCATATTCGTATTTTATTCGTGTTTTTTTTTTCCTGACTTTTGGTGGTTTTTGTGAATAATAATACTATTTTGCTTCGTAGATAGCTGGCAAACTGAAATAATGTCATATTCGTGTTTTTTTTTTTCCTGACATCTATTGGTGAATAATAATACTATTTTGCTTCGTAGATAGCTGGACAACTGAAATAACACAGGCACTTTTTATACCGATATTCCTACGGGATACGGTTACGCAGCACGCTTACGCGGTTTCAACCGTGGGTCACAGCTAGTTATTTATTAAAGTTAGTAAACATATAATTCTTAGATGTAACGGATACTATTATATTATAACAACATCGTCATATGATGATGGGTGAAATGTTATCCAGAACCAATTAACGAAATGCGAAGAACAATCTGCGGCCTGAATTATATGGTATGTTGAGCTTGCAGCGTTTGTCAAGGGTTTTTTTCGCATTCCACAGCTAGAATCGTGTAACCGTTGGATACAAAACCCTTCCACAACAAAACGTGCGCTCTTATAGTCAAAAGCATGTTGAATACCAGCATTACTTATAGTACTTTGACTGCTTGACGTATACGTATTTTTTTTGCATTACGCTTTAAATACAATACTTTAAATTAAAAGTGATAGATAAATAATATGTATAATCGACTTTTTTAATTACTTACAATTTTAAAACAACAAAATGTATATAATTTGGATTTAAAGCTTTCCTTGTAAAAACCAGGAAAACTTCGGTATTAAATATTAATAACGCGTGCGCCTTTAATATTCCCGCCACTGATCAAAAATGAAGATAATTTATAAATTTTACTTTTTTTATGCACCATTTAAAATAAATTATATTTATCTTAGTTCAGTGAAAGAGAAATGGACATAAAAATAGAATAATGTTGTTCTAATGAATAATTGTAATATGTAATTTATAAATCAAGAGTAATTATTAAAACCTGGCAAGTATAGAAATTTATAACGCCAAGCGAGCATGAATAAACTCAACTGGCAACATATTTTAATAAATGTAACGACGTTCTTAGCGCGTGTGGAATGACGCGCCGGTGAATTTTTAGTTTGTAATACTTGACGTAATTTTATGTGCCCAAATTAAACACGAAAGGTTAACGAATAATATATAACAAAAAGAGTTTTCAAGTGATTGTATAGTTCTGTGTTGTAAAATCGCCTATTATTCTTGCAGATTTCATAATGGCCGATCAAGTTGATTCAATGTCAGATGCAGAGCTTCGCACAAAACTAGCTGAGCATGGGTTCCCGGTTATGCCGATTACGGCATCCACAAAAAAAACTTTGGTCAAAAAGTTGAAAATGGTATTGGATAACAAAAACAAGCCTCGAAACAATATAGACAGCAAAGTGGAGAATAGGCGCTCTCTTGCGCGCTATTCTAGTGGTGAGGAGTCAGATTTAGACACAAGTAGTGCTAAAGAAAAGCGGAATCGTCGAGTAACCACTAGTGGTGCCATGTTGCCACCAGTGACGAGTAGAAGACGTACACCGGTAAAAAAAGATTCACCGGTAAAGCGTGGTTCCGACAAAGGTTCTGAGTCTGAAGAGGAAAAATCTCCAGTACGAACACACGAAGAAGTAGAAACCGTGACTACACGTCGTGTAACGCGTACCTATGCCAATGATCAGGATGATTATGAGACTGGATCTGACAGTGATGTTGATGTTGATAAGAAAACTTCAACTCCGTTTCGTAGTAGCTCACGATCCAGTGACTATATTTCCAGCACTTTACCAGCACATGATACATCTAAAAGTCCACCAAAATCATCTATTTTCTCTCGTCCCTCTCTTTCTACAAACTATTCATCTTCACTATCATCATCTGATCATTTGAATTCAATAAGGTCTCGGCTGGGATTGACATCTACCTTAGGAGACAGGTCTTCTGTTAACAATTATACATCGAGCTACTCATCAGCAAGTAATTATCAACCATCAACTAGTACATATCAACCTCCAGCGAGTACTTTCCAACCGTCAGCTAGTAACTATCAGCCTTCCCTATCGAGTGTAGATGAGGTGGAATCCCCATATTTGAGCAATTTCACAAGACGATTGTCAGCTCTGAAATCTGATCCACCGAAGACAACCTCATATTTGGACAGAGACACAACAAATGGAAGTACAATATTGCCCCGCAGGTCTTATATTACGGGAGTATCTAGAGGCGATGCCGTCGACTACAAAGCGGTCAATGATAAGAAATTTTTGAAGAATAATTTGGTGTCCCTCGCTCTGGTTGCACTGGTTGCTCTTTTTTTTTTTTGCTTATTTTTCATGTATATAGTGAAAAGAAATGATATAACATCTGTAGTAGATGACCAAAACAGTGTAATTCCAATATGTCAACTGAACATCCCTGGGAACAGGCCTGGTATCAACTGTGTGCCCAAAGAACAAGTCAGCTATGCAAAGGATCTGTTAAAAGTTATACATCCAGAATTAACTACTCGAGCGGCTGCTTATAAATGTAATAAGCCAGATGTAATGCCATATATGACTGAAAGGGAAATACTTGATATTGCTAGTGTAAGAGCAGAAGCTGTAGATATCAGCCAATGTCGTATGGATTTAAATAACTTACAAGTTTTGCTTATACACAATCCTAGATGGGGAATTAATGTTGTTCAATTGAAGAATAAGTATACTAAAGACGTAGAATACAACCCTCTTTCCACCACAGATGTTGTAGCACAACAACGGAGCAAAGGCACTATCGCTTTAGCACTCTCTGATCCATCTACACCTGTATCGTGTTTGTTTGTTAACACACTATACTCTGCTGGTTCTACATTTATCATAATTGGAGTCATTGCTGTTGTTGTACTGGGAGTACAGAAATGCTACAAACTTTATTTAAACTACCAAAAGAAGAAAAGTGAAGAAATTTACTCCATGGTAGAACAAATCATTGATGTAATATCACAAGAGACGGAAGACAGCGGTGAACCATACATATCAGTGGACCATGTGAGAGATACACTAATATCTCCTCAGAATAGAGAGAAAATGGCTTCAGTTTGGGATGCAGCTGTGAAGTTCATTCAGAAGAATGAAAGTAGGGTTCGCATGGAGGTTCAATCTGTCGATGGAGAAGATTGCAGGGTTTGGAGATGGATAGCATCACATAATAGCCCCAAACGCAGTGCCTCATGGCAAGGCCAAGCGTTCGAGACTCAAGAAGGATCTGTCAATAACTTGACTGTTTCACCAACACCATGTTTGAAAATCCGTAGCATGTTTGAGAAGAATGACACCAATCCAAATCTAAGGACCATCATCCAAGATGTAATATTGGAAAAATGTGACCGTTGCAACATTCTCCATATTGATATTGAAAAGTCATCATGCTGTGTTTATGTAAAATGCGCGAGTCCGTCGGACGCTGGTGTAGTCTACAAGAGCTTGCACGGCTGGTGGTATGAGGGTCGCCTTATAACTGTAAAATATCTGCATTTGGAGCGATACATGCAAAGATTCCCTAACTCCCCATCATCTGGCCCCTATCTGAAACCTTCTCGCCAACGAAGATCTTGGGATGAATAATTGATTTTTATATTAATTTGTGACTTAACTCTTGACATTGATTGTCCTGTCATCTAACAGATTATTTATTTTTATTTTTTAATGCCTTGTCCCATTTTTTTCTTTGTGCATGGGCTGTTGTATTCAATAAAGTACTTGCCTTTTAGTGCTATTTTGTTGGAAATGAATTAACAATTGTCCTTTTCGTCTTTAGTTTGATTCATAATAAAGTATTTGCACAATAGTAAGCCCGGAAAGTAATGTTAACATAACTGGTATACGCATTTCACTAATTGTAAATTACGAATAAGACCTAAATGTCTATAATAATGCCTTATCCAAATTTTAGAAATATGAATATAAAATTTTGTTTTTCGTGTTCATGTTGTAAATATGTGACATCACAAAGTTAAAATAGTTTTTATGATGTAAGTTAAATGAGTCATAATGGCTTGCATTTGTTGATTGAATTTACTGTTTTGGAACAAATTGTTTTAAAATGTCGTAGTTTTGTAGTTAGTATATATTTCTAATTGATTTTCTTGATAGGTTTTTTATCTTAATTCTCCGTAAAGTGTATTGTGTAAAGCAATGGCACAACAATAATTTGTGTTAATTTCTAAGATTGACATTTATTTTGTTTAAGAACTCTTACTAATCCTTAGTGTAGTTATTTTTTATGGATTGATTTTCACTTTTAATAAAATATGATAAGATTATATGGTATATTTTTTTACATCCACCGTCACCCATGATATGGTATAATTTTACTTTAAATTTATTTAGATCAGTCTGTCAATTACATTTTAAATGATTTTGTAATGTGGCTACTACCTCCAGGAACTATTATATTTATGTAATCACTAGCTGTGCACCACGGTTTTACCCGCGTAAGTCTGTATCCCGTAATATCGGGTCAAAGTCACATAATTTTAAAGGTTAATCATTTTGCCTAGAAACATTTTTAGTTAAATTTATTTATTCCAAATGATACGATGTGGATTTAGGATAGATAACTTTCTGTGGTACGTCGCTTAGTGGGGCAGCCGCAGCCCGCAGTCCTTAGGTATCCTTTTCTTCACTCTTCTCGGTCCATTTCTTTAGCCCCGTCGCCAATCCTTTCCATATTCTGAACTCCTTTTAAACGGGCTACGCATTTCAATATTTTCTTAGGTAGTCGTAATCACTCACCATCTAGTGGACCACTAGTTACCTACTATTACAACAAAATGGCGCCCAACGTGGGGCCCGAGCGTCGGAGAATCTGTAGGTTGTCAATGACCTTGAATGAATTTATCATTTAAAATATTACATCGTTACATTACATAAAAAGGGTTCACTCCCGTGCGACTTACCTTATTACTTTCAAGCGCTCTCTATATTGCTTAATCAGAAGACCGGTACAGCTTTTATATTTAACACGTTCACTGCTGAAACACACCTGTTGTGTAAAAATGCTTCGAACCGAGTATGCGTCTTCGCACGCCT
>NW_024045132.1:3009001-3015133 GCF_012273895.1 Zerene cesonia | reverse complement strand
GGGAGACACGCTGAGCGTGTCATAGCCGCATCGCCGGATGAAAAAAGTTTCTGGATCAGCAGTGAAATTGTTAATGCATAAATTTTTAACATTCCATCATAGTGCATCAATAACTCCATCCATAGGTTAGGTCAAAGGTTAAAAAATATAAAAAAACAACCACAAAAATCTCATCGCAGCGTATAAGATATTTCAAGGTTAAAATGATCGCGTCCAGAAAAACTATTGTTTTTCACCAGCTTTTAAATAAAAGAAGAATTATAGCAATCGGTTCACCTAGTAAATAGGATCGACAACTTCCTAGCTTCCTAGTGTGTCAAGTAAGTAAGATCCTTCAGTGTTTTACAGGCTCGAAAAATTTATATCAGGTTTCACCAGTTTCTAGTCCGGTTAGGTCAAAGAAATAAAACAAGTAAACAGATCAGTAAAGTTTAATTTCGGCTAGTATTGCAGCAGATCCCTTAAGTCCTGCATGCAGCGCGTCCGGTCGGGCAGGTAGAAGGGCTCGAACACATGCGGGAAGGGCGCGTCCCAGCCCGCCGCGCGCCGCACCGGCGCCTCCAGGTGCAGGAAGCACTCCTCCTGGAGGCACACGCCTGTTTCAATCCTTACTGATATCATAATTTCAATTCATAATCTCAAGTTTGTATGTGGTAGTCGAGCACGCTTCGGCACGAATTGGGCCAGCTCGCACACCACACCCCCACAGAAGACTTTTTATTGATGACATGAGATTTGGGGATTGCAAAGCAAATTCCCAAGGAATTGAGACCCAAGATGCCACATTTGAGTCAATTTGAGCTCTAAGACCTGAAGAAAGTGTTTACGGGAGCGTTTGTAAATAGCATTATGATTGAAAAGCTCTAAAGTCTATAGGCAGTCTAATTGAATAAATAAATGTTTGAAATCTGATTAACAGAGAAAATGTGGTTAACAGAGAGATGCTTTTACTCAGTAAATGAATTTTTTAGATGATAAACAATTAGACATAAAATGAATTTATTATAAATGATAACATATAAAATTTCTCTCTAATCTAATTATGAAAATGTGATTTAATATGTACTTAAAAATATAAAATTTGTATGCCAATTGTTTGGTGAATTGTGTGGACTATATTATTGTTGACCATGTGAACTCTGTATTACCACAATTCAAACAAATAAATGATTATTATTATTATAAAGAATGCAAACCTGTATAGTTGCCGCGAGTTCAGCTCCAAACCCACAAGTGAGAGGCGCCTCGTGTGCGATGAGACAACGGCCCGTCTTCTTAACCGACTGCGAATTCAGTATATAAATATTTATAATATTAGTTGGGCTTACAACCTCATAGCAGGTAAGTACTGTGTACCATGTATGTTTATTTAATCTATATATTATATTTTAGGTATAACAGAATTCAAAAAATTATTTTGTATATATAGTGATATTGCTACTCTTCAATATGTTGTAAATCCCTGCTCAATACTGTTTTTATATTCATTGCCCTATTATGTGCTCATAATATTATATTCTTATATTCTTTCGCCCGAAGGTTGCCAGATAAAGATGACTTTTAGCCATATGACCGCCAATATAATCTGTATTGTATTCTTTGCGTGTACAAAACATAACAAATTTATAAGTAACTAAATTAAGTCAAGTCAGATCACTCACATTGCAGACAGTCTCCTCGTCCCAAGGCAATATAGAGGCCAGGTCGATGACTTCACAGTTGACGCCGAGCTGCTCCTTGGCCATTTGGGCCACTTCCAGCATCACATGCACCTGTGTACCCCAAGCGATTAGTGTTGCTGCATCACCTGTAAATGATTTAGTTTTTTTTATGTTGATGAAAATTGAGGTTCTGTATTCAGGTGTCCCACATGCAAAGATTTATTTTAAATATTGTAGAAACTTGAGGTTCTGAATACAGGGCGTCCTACATGACTTGACTTTGAGGGTGACACACAAAGCTTCTTCGACTTCTTCATGTTGTTAGTATAGGTTTTATGATATGATGCAAGGCATTAATGCAACTAGTGCCATTATAGAAAAAACACTGGTTTTATGGAGAGTTTTGTTCTGTTAAAATAATTATTCAACTGTATGAATTTATCAACTTCTCTATTATTCTATATCAAAATGGCTCAACCTTTTTTGATTCATTTAACAAGCATACAACCAAACGGATGTGTTTAAATAGCTTAATATGTGGAGTGGAGCCAGAGGAATGTTTCATTTTCTTCACCCTTCCCAGTCCATTTTTCTTTCTAGTTGACAATCCTTCCCTTATCCCTGCGCATTCTCATAGGCACTACCTGTCCGAATGTCCATGGACAGTGGTGATTGTTTACCATCAAGCGAACCACCAGCTCAGTTGTCTGTTCATAAACAAAAAGTATACATAATATTACATACCTTCCCTCAGAACCTGAGCTTTACCAAGTGGTATTTCATAGCTGTCCACGGGCACCTCTTCAGCAGCAGCTCGGTACAGGATCTTGGGCTCGAGGAATATGCAGGGGTCCCGGTCTCGCAGGCAGGACAGCAGCAGACCCTTGGCCGATGTGGGACCGCGGGGTATTACCACCTGGAAGTGGTATATGTGGTTCTATTAGTTGTGGAAAATAATTCATTGCTATGCAAAAGCGCTTATTAAAGAAGTGTAGTTGAATAAATAAATGTTTGACGTTGGGATTGGAATCTATGAATTATGTATGTTAAAACAAAACAAAAAATTGCAATTTGTTAAATCCTTGTTCTAATTTTTCATAATTATGCTATTCAAATTTGGTGAACAGGATATACAACCACACAAAAAGCTATTAACAAGGTGTGCGCGTTCGTTTGTATGTTAAGTATGTGTTTGTGGATGGGTATGTATAGGCGAAATCCGAATCTTTTAATTTTCCACGATTTGTTTCTTACTACAGACACCATCAAGTGGTATAATATTGTATTTTTTCAAATTCATTGAGTTCTATTCCTGGCTAGCTATTGATTTCTCAAAAATTTTACTACGCCGAATTCATCAATATCGGTACACCTCAAGTTTCCGATTTGGTCTACCGCGCCCAATAGAAAAATACATCCTGCATAGATATTGTGTATAGCGCTGGTGCATTTGCATATGCGTGTGTGTGTGCGTGTGTGTGAGCGTGCGCGTGCGTGTGTACGTGTGTGCGCGTGCGCGTGTGTGCGCGTGCGCGTGCATGTGTGCGTGTGTGCTTGGTGCGGGCGGGCGCACCTTGAGGCCGGGCGCGTGCGCGAAGAAGGCCTCGGGGCTCTGCGAGTGGTAGAGGCCGCCGTGGCCGACGGCGCCGCAGGGCGCGCGCACGGTGAGCGCGCCGCACGCCCACTGCGCGCCCGAGCGGTAGCGGCACTTGGCCGCCTCGTTCACCAGCTGCGGGAACGTGGCGTCTCATGTAATTAACTAGCCGTTGACGGCGGCTTTGCGCGTCGTCATCGTCGTTATCGTCGTCGTCGAACAACATTAAAAAGACACATTTTTAAAGATAGCGCCATCTATCGGTTTTAAAAAATTTCGAAGTGATTCGAACGTGCATCATAATGGATCTTTATAAGTAAAAAGTATGCTAAATCACTCTCTATATCCAATAAAAAAAAACAAAAACTACAATTGCATTGAAAATCCTTCTTTTTGGGAGTTATAAGGGCTAAAAATTTATATTGATGTAGTGATGTTCAAAATAACTCATTGAAATATGAATTAGTGAGATAAATAAAGTATAATTTACAAAGAAACAGAAAGTTTTACATAGAATTCAAAGAGGCTGTTTAGGTCATCTAATAATTACAAATTATTTTTTTTATTATTGGAGTGTATACACATATAAATAAAGATCAAAAAGAAATAACTACAACATTTAAAATGCAAAACAGTCATTTTTAAACATTCCTACATTATTATTAATTTATTAATTTAGTCCATCATTTCATATTATTTCAATGTTATTTGTATATTAAGTCCTAGCTTACCTGATCGAAAGCTGGAAATATATAATCGGCAAACTGAATTTCAGCAATGGCCGTAGCTCCAGCTGTAGCCAACCCGATACCAAACCCAGCGATGCCTTGCTCACATAGCGGAGTGTTGAAAACTCTGTCTTTACCATATTTTTCCTGTAATTGTTGCAAAACAATTGTTAGATTTATTTTGAGTATTTTAGTGTATAACATCTCTATGAGACATTGTAAAGGTAAGTCCTAACAAAATACAACAACTATGAAGTAAAAACTAATTTCATAAAATTTCAAACAGGATTTTCATAATTCCACTCAAACTTGTATTTTATAGTAGGGGAGCCCAAGATGCTAAATGTGTATTTACTCGAGCGTTTCAGAAACCTATTGGAATTCGCAGATTATGGGATAGCAAGAAAAAAAGTCCAATAGTGTTTTCAATTTTAGCGGTGGAAAAAGTTTTTGATTTTTTTTTTTTTATTATAAAAGAAAACGGGGCTGTGGAAATACACAAGCACGTTAGATTTTGATATTTTGAATGCTCTGGCATATCACTGAAATAAAATATAACTTATTCTTACGATTTATGTGGTAATTTCGTGGCTACGAATAAAAGGTAAAATATAAAAAATATGACTCGAGCGCGTCAGATAAAGATATTACGGGTTATTTACAACAAAAAAAAAAATCCAAATTTCGCTAATCTGACAATTTGAGCGTAACCTTAGAGAATTATCGATATTTTTCAATTTCCTGCGGCTCCTGTGAGCGCACCCACCAATATCAACTGCTCATACTTTCTGGAGGTACTTAGTAATAGGTAAGGTACCTTCCCTTATAATAATCTGACGCGCTCGAGTACATCCCAAAATCCCCTCTTGGGCTCCCCTACTATTATGAGAATTAATCATTCATATTCTGTATTTGGTTAGAAGCAGAAATATTTGATTTCTAGAATGACTAACTAAAATTACATCTGGCAATCAGTCCCAGTGGTACATATATAGCCCATAGCATTCAGGGATCACATAGTTAACCAATGATGAAAAAATTGTAAAAGATGGTGCGGTAGTTCTTGAGATTAGTATGTTCATACAACTTTCAGATCTATTAGTATAAATAAGCTCAAAAATTACATTAAATTATATTATCCCAGCGTAACATACAATGCATTAAACTAATAAACCTTAATAAGTTAGGAAAAGAATACATATAGGATTTATAGAACATAGATAGTTTTCTACTGACAATGTACCTGTAGTCCTAACGCACACCTAAACACACCACCAAAAGCCACATCTTCTCCAAATAGCACTGCACTGGGGTCCGTCTTAAGAGTGATGTCCATTGCATTGTTGATTGCTTGCATCATGTTCATTTTGCTTGTTTCGCCTGAAATGTATCACACCAATGTACATGATGATGTCAGTCTGTGCTAAGCTACTGCATACCGGCTTGGGGCGGTACTTATAAGAGTATAATTCTTACTATAGAAAAAGCTCAGCGAGGTGTACTTAAAGTAATGTCTTGCAAACCATATAAGTTCCCCACAAATGAACTCTACGCTTGCTGTGAAGTCCTCACGGTAAGACAGCTTTACATTTTGAGAACTATTCTTAAAAAACATTCTCAAGTTCTCTCAACACGTGACCCAGATAAACGCAGTTCAAGAGATATATGCCCCTTAGAACCCCACAGAACAAGCTTTGCCAAACACCAGTACTGTGTCTTGAGTTCATTGATTTACAATAATATAAATCGTCGCTTATTAATATTTAACCTTAACACATACAATTTAAAGAAGAAGTTATCCAAAATGCTGCAAACATTGAATTACGTGGAGACAGAGAATATAACTAGTTTTAAAACATGCTAAAATATCACAGACGCAAATAAGCATGTACAAGCTAAAACACACACGCACACATACACACTCACTTACAAACTCACACACTCACTCACACACACACACACACACACTTTTATTTTTTTATTTTTTATTTTTTACGTGTTAAGCAACTGTAGAAATTAGTTTATTTTTGTTTTTGTACCTAATTAAATTTTTGTTTTGCTTGCACATTTTAATATGGATTTACTTTTATAAGGAGGAACGTTGGCTCTTAAGATACAGATTTTTTTTTCTAGTTTAAGAGGCAATGTA
>NW_024045132.1:3006389-3008001 GCF_012273895.1 Zerene cesonia | reverse complement strand
AACTAAGGACCGCGGGGGCGCTACTCCCCGTCACCTCGCCACAAGGTGCCCTGCGGGCTTATTATTATTATTATTACATGAGTAGTAATTTTTTATACATAGATTATATCTACACTAATATTATAAGAAGAAACTTTTGTATTTTTGTTTGTAACGTTTTCATGCAAAAACATCTAGAATGATCAAAAAATTCTTTCACCATCGGAAAGCTCCAACTGCACTGTGTGAATAGCCTATATATGTACCTAATATATATATTATATAGTTGTCTTCAATTCTTGTTTAAGTAAATTTTTATTTTGCCTTTATGCCATCAACATTAACAATCTGAATATGGTGGATATATTATACTACTTTTATGAAATATCAACATAGTAAAATCCAAATTGATTGTAAACCAACATTAAAAATATGTAGGAAGTAAGATATAGAGTAAGTACTCATATTTAGACTAAAATTGTTCAACTGATGTAATTGGATTTATAAGATAAATAGTAAATGAAGTCCACATGGTTTTGAGGAGAGTACTATTTATACAACGTTTATATAATTGAACTATTGTAGAAATTATCTCGTAATAAAAAAGCAGTAAAACAGTATTTATTGAGAACTTATGCTATTTTTTTAGTATTGTAGATTATATTATCAAGTCATTGCAACAGTTAAGTCATTAGAGTAAATGAAATAGTTATTACTGCCATGTTCTCAATAGAAAATAATGAACATGCTAACAAATTATTTTAGAAGTTAAGTACCTACATTAGGTATTTCACTCTATACATACAGTTCGATCAGAATAAGTACATGAAAAGGTTTGAAATTAGTATTTCATAATATGTATAGGGAACAACTTTTTCGTAAAATTATCTTGATGTAAAATGTAATTAGGCAGGTAGTTGGTTAAATTTATAAGGTCACTTTGAACAAGGAAATAAAATAATTACCTTCTATTGGTTTTTGTTCATCGGGGAAATATGTAAAGTGAGAAGAAAGTCTCTTCATGTAATTGTTCACATTTTTGAACAAATATCGTGAACAAGTGGTTTTTTTCGTTATTAACCCCGCCATTTTCTATAAATCGTGTTCCAGACTGTCGTTTCGGAGCATTTAAAGAATAATAATTCAAACAAAACATCTTATCTGCAATTGTAATTATAACGAACGTTTGTTCCGATAACCGCTGATAATGAATGACGAAGGAATTAATTTGTTTACATTATACTTTATATATTCTTTTCATAGTTCAGTTGTAAAGTAATTTTAATAATATGGCTGATACGATTCTGAAGATTTTAGTAATTGAGTACTATTAGGGGGGCTGTAATATTTTTTTATAGAACGTAGTTATATTCATAGTTGAACTTTCAAAATTTTAACTTAATATATTATGAAATTCTAAGCAGTGTGCAAAATAATTACAAAAATACAAGTGTGACACTTGACAATTGACATAACTAGAACTACACAATTTACTTTACATCATTTGTCACTGTCATCAAATGTCAAAAGACCAATAGCACAGAATATAATATTTTGGTTTTTCGAACTTTGTTGTGTCGGAAGAAACACGTGCCACTGAGATTTATACTGATTTTTTACTTAAAAGCAGTCA
>NW_024045132.1:2959306-3005389 GCF_012273895.1 Zerene cesonia | reverse complement strand
TTAGCACAGAGTATGCTTAATACAAGCTCATAACATCACGACAATAAAATCCTCTGATTATCTGTACAAAACGTGACACTGGCAGAATCCGTCCTTAGTGGAATCGGGAGTTGCCATTTAATAAAGAAGAAGAAGAAGAAGTAATATTTTGTATTATAATAGTTTTATGTGAACATAATTTAATGTACCTTCCTACGCAGGTACTATGTCTTTTAATTTACATGCTACCGTAAGAGCCCGAATCACAGTGAATCCTAAGATTACTAATTCTAAAAGTCCGAACTGAGAATGTGAACATTGTTCATTTCGAACTTTTTCCATAATTAACTAGGTAAATTTGAAGCTTTAATTAAATGTATAGTGATACTATATATGGATTCTATATTCTAGTGATAAAGGTTCGAAAAAAGTATTTTTTTTATAAATCCCTTTTTCCTACATTTACTGACGCATTTCGGTAAATCTCATGATTTCCTGGTAAAACTTAAGATTTACCAATAAACGCCTTTTACTGTAACAAATAGGTATATAATATTAAAATCAAAATGACGTACCGTGGATTTTCGCCTCCAGAGACCTACTGGAAATGCAGCGCCCCTTATAAGGTACCGAAAAAATAAAGGGAAACCTTTTATTAATACTTCTTTATCAGTCTGTCTGTTTGTCTCGAGGCTATATATCAAAATGTGTGTGCAATTTTTAAGTATTTTTTATAATTTCGGGATTAATAAATTGACGGCCGCCCCTTTTTGTATGCCACTCGGGCTGACAACGCTACGCTAATGTATTAAATGGAAATCACGTGAGTTTTATTTTTATTAACCTTCGTATAAATACAATTTTAGTAATTGTTTATGATATATCATATTGCATGTATTCTAAATTGAATCTAAAAATAATAAACAATTTAATTTTTAGTTTTATAGCATTTTCTAATAATAAACAATAATGAATAAGCAAGAAATTGTGTAAATTGACTGTGAAGCGGCTAATAATTATAAAATTTTACATAGAAGACCTTCAGGATCTATGATTAGATTAGTCCTTGTAAAGCCTTGTTTTCAATTAAATAATGAAAAAGTATAATATGTTCCGTGTCCGTAGATAAAAAAATTCGATATTAAGCAAAAATAAACTTTAAAATATCCAAAATATTATGTCCAAATCCACTACCTTACCTAATAATTATTATAGCTAGTAAAATTTATTTTGTTCCGTTATCATAAAAAACTCTTGAGTAAACTCATCAACGTCAATTGCGCGACAAAAACGTCGACATAACATCGTACAATAAAATTTTATTCGTAATTTGCTGACGGCTGTGGTCAAGTTCGAACATTGAAAAACTGGTTACGTTCAATTAAACATGAATTGCTGGCATGCCCATCAGTACAAACATAGCCAAAATGTTGGTACTTATTATATAGTAGGTACTTTAAAAAATGTTTCGAATCCTTGCAATTAAAATTCAGTGGAAAAATGCTAAATGCCTTATAAATCTTTAAGAAGTAGTCAGATAGCCATAAGTATATGAGTATTTATGTTTTAATCATAAAAATTCTCATTTTAATTAATCAGTAAAAAATCTTTTATTACTTTTTAACTGCAACCCTAAGTGTATTTAGTTTTGTACCTAACTCGCTGTTTGAAAAGATGCCAAAGAGCGAAATCGGCGCGACTAAATATAAAACGTAAACAAATAATTAATTCATAATGTAAATTAATGTAGCAGAAAATTTCGTGGTTTGTATCGTTAAATTTAAAGATTAATCAAAGAATAAGCTGAGATTCTTGCTTTGAAGTTTGATTAAAGTTGAAATATCACAATCAATCGCGGTTTTCTAATTATCTTTTGAAGATAGTTACATCGATAGCTCTACGGTAATAATACTCGTAATTCATTGTTGCCCGTCGACTTATTGAATTTATTTAAAGATCAGCCAATGCATTTGGCCTAGACGTATTATACGAAAACGTAACGCAGCTATCAAAACAATTTAATAATTTAATTTGTTGTAACTTGTAATGTGATGTGGACTGGACAAAACTAGAACCTCCATCTGTATAAACCATCGAATAAATGAATTAACTCAGTAGGTACATTATAAGGTACTAACGGATACGATATTTGCAATACGTAGTCTCGTGAACAGCGCAGCTGCGGACTTTTACTTTCGATCACGAACTCGAGGGCCGATGACTCCGGCATGTTTGTTATGCTTGTTTATAGTGAGAAAAGAGGATCCGATATGAAATATAACTTCGCATGTACGTTGATTTAATGACAAATCACTCGATAGAGTGTTTGCCGAGTCAAGGTCATTTTTTGCAATGCGATTCGATGCTGCCACAAAGGTTGTATGAAAAAGTTTAACGTGAATGACTCGATTAAAGTGCGGTCAAATTTAGTTAAACTGTTGATTGATCGATGAAATTAGAATTTTAGCGAGACGTAGAAGTATCGTCGAGGCTGGTTTTTCAACCTGTAGCAAGATAAGATATTAAATAGTTGTTATCAAAGTAACTTGGATACATGTCCCCAAAACTCTCTACGTTATATGTGATGTAAGTATACATATATGTCCAAAAATACAGGGCAATTGTAGGGGGGTAAGAACATGTTTTTTAAATCTATTATCACTTCTAAATTAAAGCCGATAAATTGTGCTTTACCTGAGAATTGAGATACCCATAGGATTTCAGTACAATTATTTGTTTTTGAATAACAAATTAAATTTATTAGATATAATGTTTATTAATAAATAAAAATTTTAGTATCTATACTTTACATTGCTGTGTGTTTTGTTTCTTTATACTGCTTTTTTATTTTTATACATAATACAATAAGAAAAAGAGAGCAATAGAAAAGGTGATAATAATTTAGAGCAGAGTTTCAATAATTTAAGTATTTTTGCCATTCGCGCCACGTCATGCCTTTTTAACGGAAAAATATGGTGAATTTATGACTTCTAAATAAACATGCCATTAATTTTCATATAGTTGTATGCACATTAGAAGTTACGTAAGCATTCTTAGGTGCTCATAATCCACACAACATATCTAAGACTTCCTATCTACTTATATACATAACTAAAGTAGGTATCATGATAAAAAGAGTAAAAATTAAGAGATATTCTCCAACCCGAGTTCCGAGTTCCGATTTTGAAATGTTTAAAGTCGAAAATTTATATCTTTTTTGACAAACGAAATAGTAATGCACAGTAGATTTTTTACAAGTGTAACATTTCACGAGTGCCATTGGCTTTTATTTGTCACGATACATAATATATAGAATAGATATCGAATATCACTTTTTGTTCTTGTAGGTTGTAGGAAGCAAACACTATTCTAGGGATATATTTCGCGTGACGGATTCTATACAAATACGATGAGGATAAATATTTGTTTCTTCGTTTGCATTTAATAGGCTCCGAAACTATAGAACCACGTTTTCTACGGCCGCTATATCCTATCCGAGTATCATAGGCTATATTTTTTTATCCTGGGTCAATCCTGACCCCGGGTCATCGCTCGGAATGTTCCTAAATAAAAGTAACTCGTTATTAAATAAAATGATTGGCGTCAAATAACTCGACATTTTATTGGAAAAGCATGTCTGCCGAGGCAACACGATAAGCCTATATGCAAATAGCCCCCTGTCGTGACAACATCTTAGTCTTCTCTTATATTAACAACAGAATATAGGTACCTATAACTCATTTTCAAATTTACTTGCTTGTTACATAGAATAATATTGTCCTAAGTGAACGTCACTCACACTTAATGAAACGTAAATGATTGGAAAATTATATTTTTATAATGTATTAATGATATTAATAAACTCAAGAGAGAATACAATAAAAACATTACATTTCATTACGGTATTTTAGAAGAATTTAAGGAATGATATATTCCTGAATAGTTTTGTAAATGAAAACTGGTATAAATTTAAGTAAATAGGTACTGGAAAAGTATATTAGTAAGCAACATCTTAGTAGAATATTTTTCCATCGCTCTGACAATTATATTAATAATACTAATAATACTAATATTATAAATGAGAAAATTTGTTTGTTTAGTTGTTTGTTCGATCGATTCAATCACGCTGAAACTACTGAATGGATTTTGATGAAATTTGGTATTCAGACAGGGTATGAGCTGACTTGGGTGATAGGTTACTTTGTATCCCGATTAAATGCTCCCTTGGGATAAAACAAGAATCTTGACATCCGGGGGGAGCTGAGACGAGCGTCTAGTAATGAATAAAAGAGAAGTGCTTTTATTTACCAAATAACGCTACAAAACAAGAGAAAAGTATGGATTAACAATTGGCTTTTCTGCATTTTATTTATATTACATGTTAAACTTCTTAAAAAGATAAACTTTGTAACATATAAAAATAATATACCTATATCATATACCAGCTAAATATGCTGGTAACATGTGATCTGATACAATTTTGATACCGAACTTCCACTGAATGGATATTGATGTATATTGTGTTGTGTATTAATATTAGAAATGATATTTCCGATATGATACAGTGATATGAGTCAGCATATTCTTGCCGAAGAATATCAAATCGAATACTTATTGCTATTCAAGTACTGCAACATAATTCCAAATAAAACATAGGTGACTTTATGTATTGTATATTTTTGTTTGCCCATCGAAAATTTATCTCGAATATCAATATAAATTGAATTTATGATGTTATGTATTATAATTATTCGTGGTTCAATTATTGCATGATTATCTAGGAGTTATTCTTTAATTATGATAATTTAATAAACGTACATTAATTTTCTTTTATTTGATTGCTTTTAGCGACTTATTGGCTATTTATTTTTATTCTCATCAACATTAAGAATGAGTGTAATATTGGAAGTATTAGACTGTTTATTTTTTTTGTTTTCTTACTTGATAGCTGCGTTTTGGTTTCGTTATAGAATCTAGATAGGTACCTCCTCTCAGGGACGTCGCTGACTTTTTTGTTATTAGAAAAGCGTCTGTAGTCCCTGTAGGTTTAAAAGTGAATCGCCAAATGTGTTTCTAAGCCTAAAACTTGAGAACAGCACGTTCCATTCGACAAAATTAGTTTGAAAGTCTTTGTTAAGGTACAACGAAGGTTGCTATTAGACTAAATACGTAGGAACTACAGGTGAAGCCAGGGCGGACCGCTAGTAATCTATAATTAAATACAATAACATATAACATAGTACTATACCGCACCCACTCGTTTACTCTAAAATATAAGAAGGAAATCAATGAAAATACATGATGTTTATTTATTATTTCATTCTTTGCAGTGTGGAGCTAAAAAATTAGATTTTTCTTTTAGAAATATAAGTGCGGTCGTATGTAATGTAAGCTACAAAATAATTACAGATCGACCTCAATTTTAGGCGCCTGTAGACGTCGCCGACGCAATGAATATTCAAATGGTCCATAATTAAAACTCGTCCCATATTTCACCAGTGTCACCCCAAATTATTCAAGGTCATAAAGATAACTCGAAGAAAAATTATTAATGTAGAAGTGTTTTTTAGTGGAATAATGGAAAAAAAAATTGGTCGACAGGCAACTACAGCCGAGAAATTAATTTCATTTGTGGTTTATTATTTCTAGATATAATGTATAACGCTAGTTAAGAATAGGTCAATGACCTTTTCAAATGCATATAAAAAAATATTAACTTCACAGTTCTTTTGACCCATTTAGAACTCAAAAAAAACCGTTTTTTCATGATTAAATTACTTAAAGAGTTTATTTAGCGAACTAGACAAGCATATATATATATATATATACTGTACTGAACTGTTTTGGATCCCATTTCGCCATATATTTTATATCATAAATGGGCAACTGAGCTGGTGGTTCGCCTGATGGTAAGCGATCACACCGCCCATGAAAATTCGCAGAGGTGGTGCATCTGTGAACGCTTTTAATTGGAAAGGGGTAAGGAAAGGATTGACGACAGGAAAGAAAGAATGGACTGGGAAGGTTGAGGACAAGGAAACGGACTTTTGACTCCCCCACTCGCTCTATTTCACTTCTGTCCGGGAGCTGTATAAATAAATAAGCAAAATCTTAGTAATAGAATCCCGTTTTACCATTAATAAAAATAAAACCTTTAGAAAAAAAATCTATTTAAATGTTTTTATTTTTTTAATGCTCCAACTTCAAATACGGAACTCATCACAAAGAAAGACTCTTAGACTCAACAGTATTGCTTTGCAAAACTTCAAGGACAGACTGTATTTATAAACTTTTTGGGCCTATCACTTTATGGCACCTTTAAGAACTTTATTATTGCCAGTTTTAGATGTACTTATTAACAATCTATGTTGGAACTTACGTAAGAGATTTTAGAAGAAAGTTAAAGGGAAAAAGTAATTTGATAGGGAGCAGTACTTAAATATTGTTGTTATAACTTGTACTTTTTTTTATTGATTGCTTTGGTTAAAAAAAATTAAGCATTCGGGCAGCTTTCAATTTTTGATAACAGAACAGGTAAATCGTAATTGTTAGTATACTCCGTGACTCCTGATAACTTGTCCGTGCCGTAGTCCGTAGGCATTTACGTTTCAAAGGATCAAATCGAATCCCAAGGACCCCACCCGAGTCGTGACAACGATTAGACGAGAACGGTGCATTAATCGAGTAATACTATTACGAAACTATAATATTGTGGAGTTAAGTTACGTTACGTAGGTATTTCAAGTTGCGAATTGCGATTGTTGACTACGTCGCGCCTGTAAAGCAGTTTGTACCGCTGCCGCGTCAGTCGCGCGCCATCCGTCGCGCAGAACGCACGTGTCTCTACGTCACGGCTCGCGACCGGTACACCTGTGCCTGTGTCATCGCTAACACGTAAACATAGTTGTCACGTTGGACAAGTGCAGCCAAGTGAGATCGGAGCGTCGCCGGCGTTGAACGCTCAAGAGTGACAGTTGCATTCTGCAGGTGCTTGCTTCTTTATTAATTGAAAAGTGATTGTAATGTGGTCACGGCCGCGGCTCACATGTCCGGCCCAGTTTTCACGATCGCTGCCTTCGTCTTAGAATTCCACTAGTTGCTTTGTTTGGTACAGAGAACGGCGTAATGCACGGCGTAAGACTACACTTGTTGATTCGGTCGCGCAACCCTTTGATGTTTTACACCGAAGCGTCACGACTCATCTCGCTCAGTTTTCTATTCGAGATGCACGTAAAATCAACTTTCCAATGCTTTCTTTAGCGTTCCGTTGCGTTACAATTTTATTCGCATTTATAACGAAACACCTCATACATGTTTGTGACCAATCGAATCGTTAAAATTAACAATAATTGAAAGAATGAGCGAGCAGTTATTTTTTATAGTCTAACATAAAATAGCGTAATAGATAAAGACACGAGTATATTTTCAATTGCAATGACATATTTTGTGGATTTTTAGCATTCAACGCGAGCTGTCGTTGATTAAAAGTAGGTTAATAGGTAAATCAATGTTTAACATAATATACCAACCTGCTCATTTGTTAAAAAAATATTGGAATGCATACAATACAACAATTTGCCAAACAACAGTTTATTGGCGACGTATTTCCCCTTCTGAACTACATTTTTATCTTCCATTTGTTCCCTACTATGATACATAGACCCTTATGATTAAAGTTATTAGCATTATTATTAAACTTATCTAGTTTCTGCGGCTTTGCACGAAGCCACCCACGAAATTTTTCTGAGTGGGTTGTCAAAGTGCTTTATCCTTATTCCTAACTTAGCCGTAACCTTTTTAAGGATATAGAGCGTACTACCTACATATATGTTCAATATTACGTTTAAAAAAATGTTATCACACCCATTTTATGATTTGCCTAGTCTTAGATTACCTTTGGTTTTATAAGATTAAAAAGTACTTTTCGTACTTAAGGGTAAGAAGGGGAAAAATAGGTACCTGCCCTACGAATAGAGAACCTTCGTCGTTTTTCAGAAGGTAACTTTATAAATAGGTGCGTTGTAAATTACGATCAGTCCTTTAGCTTTTTTAAATAAGGGAGAAAAAAGTTAAAGCCCCTATTCAATGGGCTATTTTCTCAAGAAAATAACTTAACGACGATACTGTTCAGAGAAAAAAAACGTAAAATTATGAAAGGCTATGAATAATAGCCTTTCATAATTTTACGTTTTTTTTTCATCTAAATAATAAGAATTGTCTAAACGCTTATAAATGTCTCGTATAATGATGTAATAACAAACAATTATATTCAAATGTACAAGAAATGCGACTGTCAAGATGACAAAAGCATACAATGGAGTTTCACCCTTCAGAGCGCAACAATTTATGAAATATTTCTATTGAAGATAAATTTATTTCAATACAATTCCGTCGCAGTTATAATATATTGTAGGCGATTTGGTTATCGTACAAAATTTTATTAAATGTATTTGAAGATATTTGTGGAGGCTTTTACCTAACTTCAAGCGTGAAATATTTTAATTATTCTGGCGAACATTTGAGAACATTCTAGAATATGTAAATCGCTAGTTTTCATAATGGGAGATCTTGTTAAAACAAGTACCTACATTATACATACGAATTTAAAATATTATGACTATCATAGATGCCAAAACATCAGAAAAATCCAAAACAATTCATTCATAGTGATAGTGTTTTGATTGAATTGTTAAATAGTTATTATAGATGAAGCAAGTCTTTTAACATCGCAGTATATCTTCGAGTAAAACCTGATATTATAATACTAGCTACGACATCCGGTTATTTTCAAAGCTGAATAAAGCTGATAATAGAGCAATTAAAGAAAATTGTAGGTAAGAGGTTTATTTACATGTTATCATAAATGATTAGCTGCTATTTATAGTAAAAATCAGAGGTTATGTTAATAAACTTTATGTCCGTTACAATAAAATGATACGCTATGAATATATTAATGAATGTATTTTAATCGTTATCGTGGTTATATTCAAGTTTAATGCGTATTCATAAAAATGGATCGAGATATAAAAATACCTGTCTTTCTTTAGATTTACTGAATAAGCCAAAATAATATTGAGATACTAGCCGTTCGCCCCGACTTCGCCCGGGCTAACCAGATAATAAAACATAATAAAACAAAGCCTTATGACACTCTCAGATGGCGTGGCTTTCTATCAGTAAAATAATTTGTAAATCGGGTCAGTAGGTCCAGAGCTACCCTGAGACTCACCCCTACAAGGTTACAAACTTACAAACTTAATAAAATTATATATAAACTAAAAACTTCACCTCTTTATAATCTTAATATATATAAATTACGTGTCACGTTGTTTGTCCTCGACGGACTTCTGAACTATTCAACCGAATTAAATAAAATTTGCACATGTGCAGTTTGGTCCACTGGTTAATTTATATTATTTTAATTACGATTAATAACTACCCTACTACCCGGCTGGGGCATGCAGAAATCTCTCCTCTGCTTTAGAAGAAATTGCGTATAATTAAAATATAACTTCACTTTCTGACATTTCATATATTATTACATATATTACATTCCCTGGTAGTTGAAAGAACGTACTTGGTCATTTGGAAGGCTTACATTACAAAGACACATTCAATATACAGAAGCCCTTTACAGATTTAAATGTATTGTTAGACTATGGTTGCCACTTGCCGTATTTTATTTGAAGTACACATTTATTTATGGCAATTATTACGATGAGCTTATTAAACAAAACAGACTCTAATTTTAAAAACTGTTACAGATCTGATGGATTTAGATCAGTATTAAAATTTTTGAAAATCGTATTTTTTATAAAATTAATATATTTATTAGGTTATTAGGTACAGACCCTATTTTCTCCGTTTTATAATCATCTACGGAAAGCAAATCCTTTCAGTAAAAGTGGAAATTGCCGGTATAAAAGGCCGAAAAAGTTACCGAAGAAAACATAGTGTTATTTGTATAATATTATTTTCAACCTACTTCGAAAAAGGAGGAGGTTGTCAATTCGACTGAATATTTCTTGCTTTGTTACCCCAGAACTTTTCGGGTGGATGAACCGATATTTATGCTTTATTTTTCGTTTAAAGCCGGTGCCTACCGTTTGGTACTACATATTTAAATGTGTTTAGTTCTGTAATTTGTTATTGATTTAGTTTTGACAATTGGAAGGCTTCATGTTGAAGGATCAGTTTTTTGTTAAAAGTATCTTTTCTATAACGTATTGTACAATTGGATGAAAATATAGTACGATACGTTGGCAACCCTACGAGACACTAGCCGTTATTTATAACGGTTATATGTAGCCGTTATTAGTTATATTATTATGTATCAAACCTCATGTGTGTTAATAAACTATTGGGTGCTTGTTATGTTTGCTTCTCCGACCCTCAAGCGTGCTGTTTTTCGCGTGGTCTCGTTAGTGACTGCGTTCGTAAGACACTAGCGCCTCTAGCGGCTATGTGATAAACCAAATCAATAAAACAATCTTAACATACATATTTCTTTCGTGCATGTGTTCTGCTCCTAAAATGCCTGGCTGATTTAAAAAAAGTTATGTATCTTCCGGTGAATAGTTTAGACGTACCATTGGAACTCGAGCGAAGCCGCGGGCAGATGCTAGTATGATAATTTTTTTAGGTTCTTGTATATGTTATTTAAGTAAGTTATTAGTTTATTTTAATATATGTGCACAGGAGTAATTGGTAGAACATGTAGATTGCCCCTTATTTTTAAATATTATTTTGGGTGATTGGCGATATTTATTAAGTATATATGAATATTGGCGTTAAATAGGCAAAGAAGGAAATACTTGGGATATAATAATCTAGCATTTAGATTTACGGTACTTTTGTTTGCGATTTCCAGTATATTGAAATCTCGGGCAGTCGTATTAAATAAATGAGTTTGCAAAGAAATACGTGATTTATAGTCTGTGCATATGGACATTGTAAAAGCTTTGAAAGGGGCATTTATTTAAAAAACGGATAACTTATATCGCTCTCCGGGTATAATTTCATATGGTTTTACATTTCTCTCTTGGGGACCACACGTTATATTTGACGATAGTAATGAGTGCTTCATGATTTAACGCTACCGAATATGTTACTGATTATAATGAGCAGTTAAAAGCCGATAAATTGAGTCTTTTTGCTTTTTTTAAGTAAGAATGTTCTGTTACCTCACTTAATTGGGTATATTGAATAAAAAACGATGGACATAAACACCATATGATTGGACTGAGTGTAAATTAGTTTTTTTATTTTTTAGGTATATGTATGTTAATAAGCTGTTTTTAAGCGGCTTGCTAAACGAAATGAGTTTCTATGTTCGTCTGTATGTATTTTACACAAGATTGTGTGACGCGACGGAACACAGTGGGGTGTCATGTTATCCCCGGGGGCTGTAAGCATGTATGTATGCACAATTTTTCCACTAAAAATAAAAAAAATAAAATTAAAAATGTAGGTGCTATGTTGTTGTTGATATGCATAGTTCAATTAAGATTGACTATACGAAATGCTTCTTTTTGAAATAGCTTTGTTTACATATATTGAATTAGGCATATATATTTCAAGTGTGAGATTGTTTTGCGTGGGTTGGTTAATTTGCTGACCACTGAATGAGTAATCAACATTTATTTAGTTAAGAATAAAACAATGCAAAGTATAGGTATGTATCCAATACCCAAATCGTAGTGGTTATTTTTGTATAAAACAAACACACGGACACGTTAGCTTATCCTACTAATCCTACTAATATTATAAATGCGAAAGTTTGTTAGGATGTGTGTGTGTTTGTTGCTCTTTCACGCAAAAACTACTCAACCGATTGCAATGAAATTTGGTACATAGACAGCTGGACAAATGGAATAACATGTAGGCAACTTTTTATCCCGATACTCCTACGGGATACGGACTTACGCGGACGAAACCGCGGGGCGCAGCTAGTTTATTATAATTATGTTGCGTTTTAGGTTTAATAGCTAGTGGGATACGAAAGCTATTTGAGTAGGAGGTTCCTATAAGAATATAATTTCTATATCCTCATTGCGGTTACTTTTGACATTTTAATAGTCTCTTTTAAAAACTGTGTTAGCTAAGTTCTGCTTTTGGCTGATTGGTAAATAAATTGTACAATCTATGTTGCACATATCAATTGTAGTGCTAAAATTGTAGTTAAAAAAAATAAAATTGTATGTATTTCATTTTATTTATTATTTTTCATGTATTTCACAGTTAAAAATCTTATTCAAATTTGTAGTTAAAATAAGGTAAATAAACAGTAGCTGAGTCGATTTTTCCTTATATGTACATTGTTGGTTATGTTATTGTTTTAGCAGCTTTTGTCCACGCTCCATCACCGCATGTTTTATAAAATATATAGATGGTATTGAAAGTCATAAACGTCTCTTTGTTATGTTCCTAGGAATGGCATGGAAATGGCATTGGATTTAGCGTAGAAGGTATCTTTGATATGTTCCAAGAATTTAAATTGTTTATACAATTTTTTTGACATTTTGTTATTTCTGTACTATGTATAATATCTTTACTAATATTAGAAATGCGGTATTGTGCTTGTTTGTTTGATTTTTTATGACTCAATGGGCATTTATGGTATGTTTTTTGGGTATGAAGATGCATAGGAGGCTAGAAAGTGATAGAGGCTTTTACCAGGATGAAACATCATGGGAAATTCCTTTTGATCACGACCGTTCGGGGGAAATGGTAGATAAAAATAAAGCATAAATAAAAAATGTTAAATCTTACGTGCAATGTTGCTGGCGAAACATCCCCGCTGGGCTGATGCAACAATCATTTTACTAAGATCAGAAGTAAGAGCGACAATGATAATGTTGCAACTAACCTTGGAAGTGGCGGTGCTATTTTTTTCATTTTTTTCACATTTTTTAAGATGCGTCACGGTTTGCGTTGATAGAAGAATATACTCGTATAATTAGAAGCATCCGCTAAGATCCTGATCTTGGGTACATTCGTATCCAGTATGCTGGTATTTACTTATCGTATAATACAAGCAATATTTATTCTGTTAACAATATTGTTCACTGTCAATGCTCGATAATTGTAGACTTTTGTTACAAAATAGGTAACGGTTATATGCAAATATTGTAAACGAACCCCTTGTGTCGGCTTGGCCCCGGTGACTCGGGATTAAAATAACAAATAAATCATGCTCTACTTGATAAAGCTGTAACTAACTAATCATAAAAAACGGGAAATTAAAAAAAATCAAAAAGATTGTAAATCAGATGAAAGCTGCCATACCCATAAAATCTGTTTTATGGCTACAGATATGTGCCGTAGGGGGGTCGTTTTTGTGTCATTTTCACAATCGAAGCAATGACAAAACTTTATTGTCTGATTTCTTCAATATGATCAGATGATATTGTTTTTGTAAAAAAAAAGAAATCGTCAAAAAGCAATAATCAAATTACGTAACTTGAGATCTTTATTTGTGTCATAAAAGCATTTTCTATTATTTGAATGCTTTTAATGTAATAAGTGATTGCATTGTAACCGCCGCATTATTAAGTAATGTATTTTATCGTTTATTTTTAGAAGTGAATCGAATTTGGACGTTGCTTTCCTATTTGGTCGTGGTTGAAACTTCATAATGATAGTTGGTTGATAAAATATTCGATGGAAGACACAATTAACGAAAATTTATTACAAAAAAGTAGTATCAAAATAATCCACGAGTAATTCCATAAACGTTCGAAGTTCTCTAATAATTGATCTGAACATTAATGTAGTTAAAGCAGTTTCTAAATATTAATTTGAGGGAAGTGGGAAACTCAAATGACTTAGCTAAGCGATTATTTTCATTTCAAATAAAACAATTGTTTACTAGGCTTTGTAATGATTTTAATGTTCGTGTGTTTGTCTTACACGTAGAAATTTGAAATCGATTTAAATTATTGCATGAAGAATGTTTATAAAAGACTACCTGCGCCCCGCGGTTTCACCCGCGTAAGTCCGTATCCCGTAAGAATATCGGGATAAAAAGCCTTTTTGTGTGAAAGAGCAACAAACACACACACATCCTTACAAACTTTCGCATTTATAATATTAGTAGGAAGTAGGATAATAGGATTAGTAGGATATCAGACCCGGGATGTTTTTTATAGCTGCTTTCATCTATCTCATGCTATATTATGTAGGTATTGTATAGGTATAGGTATTTATTTATTAAGAAAAGAAAAAGGATAATTCTTAATTACAGGCTTACGCGTAAAAATCTTCACAAAACGTTTTATAAATATTAAAATAGAAAGATGCTTTATTTTATAAATGTTTAAGTACATTTTTCAGAGATTAGTTAAAATAATAAAGCGATCATAAAGTATTCGAAGGAAAGACAAGCAATAATCGCGCATGGTCGTGTTCACACATGAACTAACAGAAACTATTTTGATTTATGTAGATATGCAAGCGAAGTTTGCGTGTATGCGACTTTCGATATATGTACCATTATTTAATGTTTGTTAACTACCTTCAAGATTACTGGGATTATTTGTTATTTGTATTATATAAATAAAGGTCAGAGTTCTAGGTGATCAATAGGAAGTAATTTCAATATTATGTATTTCCTTATAATTGAAGTAAATCACAAATCAGCTAAGGGAAATAACATTAATCGTATAAATGTCTCTCGAATACTCTAGAAAACATATACTTATATATTTTATTATTATTAAAGTTTTTGACTTATTGATATCCCGAAGGTTAACATAGAAGGCTAAGTCAGTTCAGTATGACATGTTTATATTTATATTAATATATGATTAATAATATCAGAGTAGCAAAAGTATATTATAGCAAATTAACCAATTACTAAAACACACCTATCTAAACGTACGAACAGGACGAAAGAAAAAACATTGAAAAAAAAACGTGTGATGATGTAAAGAAGAACTACCAAGATCTGGTTTTCGAATGTACAGACAGCGGTTCGGATTACATTGCGGCTAGTGCAGTGTATTTTGATATACATGAAGTACGCAGAAATGGTTGCAAACGAGCAATCTATGCAAATACGTCTGCAAATCACGCAATCTGCACAGACTGGAAATTGTGATACAGTGTTATGCGCATATTACTTACACAAGATCAGTTAATAAAACGTACAAATCATAGACTGAAGACTATTTCTAAACAATTACTCAAACATATTGATAGTTGAAGAGATTGTGGGATCGGATGATTGAAATGAACAAAGGCAAATGTCAGAGGCGTAACCTTTACGCATTGTAGAGAAAATCGTAAGCAATACAGGAAAACAGCGGCGTTTTAATCAAAATGTCATCAGGGGCGCGTGTTTGGCAGCCTAATAGAAAACTTAGGATGTTACCATACTAACTACTTCTTTTGCAATCAGACGTTCGTATTGTGAAATCGGATATTAATAAAAATACCTGTATAAGCAGTTTTTTTAATATGACGTACATCATAACGAATTATAAACAATTGTTATTTGACATAGTTCTTCATACTTCATTTGATAATATATATGACATAACTGTGATCTATGTGTGATTATATGTTTGTATATATATAAGATATGTGAATGTGTAAGACTAGTAGTAAGACACTTGGTGGCTCATAATCGCAAACAAATTTAAATATATGACTGCTACTGTTAACCCCTTTATTAGTTATGAAATTTGATTTTAAGGTGGACAATTGGTTCATCGTGGAAGGGTTAATTCGAGCATAGGTACCATTTACTTTGTAATAACAAAAGTTCCTATATAACACAATTTTATATTGACAAAAAGGTCCACATAGGTAATGCTTTGTTTGTCTACATCTTTCAAATATCAAAAGACATCGCAAAAAAAAAATTACTAAAGAAAATCGTAAATAAAATTATTTCTACGGAAAAAACAATACTTCGTTATCAACAAAACAACAATTCAATAGTATTAAGTTGCACTAGTTTTAATATACATTCCTCTTTCAGGTCATTTGTAGCAGTGGATTTTTTTCTAATAATAATTTTATTACGCTTGGAAATCAGACAGAATCCGTGTCAGCAAATGCGACAAATGCTAGAACATCAAAGCAGCGTGACGTTGGTACGCGCTAATGCCTTGTAATGATAATTTACTTGAACTATATGCTTCTTGTTAAATTACAGGGGAATTATATGTAGGTATCTACAGTGTCGTCTATCTGAACTTGAAGTTAAACGATGTATCCTTTCGCACACGAGTTAAATTATTATTTTAAACGTAATTTTATCGCGTTTTATGTCTTTTTCTGGTTTATATGGCAATTCAATCATTTAATTAATTTGTTATTAGTTTAATGTTTCGTAACAGAATTAATATGTTTTTTCTACTGAAAAGGACACTGCCGTCCCTATAGGCGGAAGGCAGCAACAATTTCTAACAAATTCCTATCAAACGCAAAGTGAATCACGTCAAACGGTTGAAAACCCACGGAGTTATAGTAACAAAGGCATAGTAAAATTAAGAATCTCGTTTTTCTTACGTCGGTTGAATAATATATGTTTTATCATAAATGGAGACACATAAATTGAACAAAAAGTTGTCTAGATAGGGAGAACTACTCTTTAAATTTTCGATCATTAAGGACGCAAAGACTAGACGCATTTTGAATTCCAAAATACGTCGCATTTTCATCGGTCACTGTGAACAGAGTGTACAGAAACGTTCTACAAACCAGTACACTATTCTCATAATAATGTAGATTACGTAACGAAGATTCGCTGAGATACATTCGGACCGTTCACCGGAAATCCTTTAGGTAATTCTTAATTGTGTATCGAAATTGTTATGCAATGTAAAAGCCTTTTATGGACATTGAGATGATTCCAAATCATACGTTAGAATATTTCGTAACTTGCTTTTGTAAACCAAATGTGAGGATCATTTAAGTCAAGTATTTTTGCAACAAGAACCTGTATGCTATTCTTCGTATTTTTCCTGTTAATGTTACAACTTTGTGAGGTTATGTAACCAGTCGGAGTGATGAGCAAGTGTTTCATTACAATTCGGCATATAAAAGTTGCATTTGATGTTATGTTAATACAACTACCCACACTACGTTCAAAATAGAATTGCGATTATAAGCATCAATTATTTTTTAAACAATAAAAAAAACGAAGCTATATAATCGCTTATCCCGACAATGGAATGTGTAAGCCATTACAAAATGAGTTTTATCCGCGCCACCAATTAAGATAAAGTAAGAACTATAAATAATGCTATATGTATGTGAAACATTTGCATAGTAACGGATATATTTTCCGTTGAAATGACCTGACTCAACTTGAGGAATAATGAAAGTTCTCGCTTCACTGCCTTATGTGTAATCTGACCTATTTCTGTCATCGCAATTACTGGGATATAATTAGATAGGAAAGGACAATGGATACTAGGATTCCTTTTTCTTACTGGATTGAAAATTGGATTAATGGTAGATCTACTATAGAGCTTTTTCCTTCGGCCGTTTATCAAAATAGTATTTCTATAATGCCAATAAATGAGAGGATAAATGAGATAATTGAAAACGAGTTTTAGGTATACGCATTAAAAACATATCTAGAAAATAAAATTCCGTACGACTTCGATTTTAAAAGGAGTTCTAGGAGTAAATTGATTTTAAGTTTTTAGTGTTCGCTCTTATCCTACATCTGAGGGAAATATTTGCCTATCTTTCTACGTCAAAATCGTAGATGCGTGGGTTTGATGTACTAAATGGACCCAGTTTCGGATTGACCTAATTGTATAATGTTATCCTTTGTATGTGAAAATTTTCTGATTTACATTTTAGGTATTTGAATATGTATTTTATCTGTTGATAAAATAAAACATCTGGAATTCTAAGACGTGCCTATATTTTGTTCGTTTGGTGATCGGAATTTTCTTGTTGAGGTTTTAACCTCTAAAATTTACTCCTCTTTAGTTTGAACAATTATTCGCAAAGTAAGAGTGTTTGAGTGAATACATACGGATTGTGCTTATTGCTTCATCATGAAGTTATACCATTTTGTTTTGCGATAAACATTTTCATAAAGCCTTCAAGAGTTTCGACCTTGTTCAGTAAGTGGTTAGTGTCATTGGTTAAACCAGATTATGTAGATCGATAAAATGTACATTTTTATCAACGTTGATAACAGTTCATTATTCTAGGTCCAGTCGTGAGACCTAAATGCAGCGGATTGATAAAGCGTTCGGAATGCCAAGGCTGTTCGCCTTTTCTCTACACATTGCTTATAAAAACTTGACAATTTAGGTGTGGTTTGATAACTTTTTTAGATATCTAAGGCCGTGTACTTTTACGATTTTTATTAGCAAGCTTTGATTGCTAAATGGTTTATTTAGTTTAGTCGTTACCAGATGATTATTTTTTCTTTATATGGTAGTTCTTTCATTTGTCTTTAATAGAACTGATCGTAACAGTTTTCAGGATTATAATTATGGGATGAGGTTTATATGTATGAGAGTTACATTTTGAAAGACGGCATAAAACGTTGGAGCATTAAATCTGAACGTGGATTAATTTTAACAGATTTTTTTGCCTCTTATGTAATATGTTCCATAATATGGTCATATGATGACAAATCGATTCTCTTATTAAGTTTTTATCGTGTAAAAAGAATACACGTCAAAGTAATTTAGTTTTTGAATTGACTTTTGATTATTCTGGGATGAAGAATCCTGTTATGGGAGTTTTGTGCGTTCATAATGATGTATGTTTATGTTTATTATGACATCATAGGAACCTGTTATAGTAATTTGTTATTACTCTGGCGAGATATGATGTAATTACGCTTCGTGGAGACTTCACACTTGCCACTAAACCGGTTCCAAAATATTCACTCTCGTTTTGTTTTGCTGCATCACGGATTTATTTATTGACTCTGCCATAAATAATCCGACCTTTCTGAATACCTTTGGAAAATTAAATAACAATTCGTTAATTAATAAAGCAAGTATGTTTATAGGTAAATTTATGTAATCTTATAAAGATAAGGTTTGGCTTCTTCTTTGTTGATCGCGTTTTGTTGGAAGTAGTAATAGTAGAATAGTCGAATTTAATGAATTTTATTCAACTGAAGATTTTATATATTAATATTTTAGGGCTTATTTAGAAAGAATTTCATTCACCCGTGGTGAATATTTTTTGTGTAATATATGAAAGCATATGTAATATAAATAACTTAGCTAAAATATGCAAGGTTACTTTAATATTTTTTAAAATATTAAATTAGAATACTACGCATTATTGATTTTTCAAAATATTCAAGCCGTATTCATTTACCCACATTGATTTTATTACATTTACTAGAATAATTGACATCTCTTCAACACTAATAAAAAACTTTAAGTACAAGTTTGAAAGCTAATCAAATAATTCAAATGCTGCGGCTCAAACAAATTTCTTCAATAGGTTCGTTCCTCGTAGCAACATTTTCTCAAAGAAGCCTAACAAGGCGTGCTCCAATTTCCAGATTCTATAAAACCGATAAAACACAATCTAACCTCAAATTCGAGCAAAATACAAAGCTCCCTCGTTTCCAATCATTTAGTTTTGCGTAGGTGCTGGAAAGGCTAATATTTATCGTGATTATAGAGATACGTGTTACCGATCACATCGTCTATCATATGTGGGCGGCAGTATCTGGGCTATTTTGCCATGTTTTAGGGCAATTGATCGCGCGTATGTGTGCGTACGTGTCTCCGATATGTGCAGTGTTTCTGTGTAATGAAATGACTTTTAGGTTTTTTTCCGAGAACGCACTATCAGACTCCGTGTCATCCAAACAGTTAGAGCTTTTATCATTTGTCTTACACAATATCGTAGCAAATTGTCTTACTGCATGCCTCTCATTCAAATTTCAGAATTACGCAACTGTTAGCATTCCAACTTAGGACTATTGTCTCGGCAGTATTCTGAGATTTTGTTACCAAGAAAATGTATGTTTTTTTAAATGTTCCAACGAAATGCCCTAAGTTTGTTGGCCGAGTTAGAGTCACTTTCACTGGCCAGTGACGCAACGCCTGCTGCTTTTTGTTGCGACCACATTCACTAGAGCTTTTCAAAGTTCAATGGATCAGTTATGTTTCGAAGTGAACGGTAAGATTATTGCTATTTTGTAATAGTCGGCATAATTACTCAATGTGTAATACTAATTTTATATTTTGCAAAGTAAGAGTGTTTTTAATTACTGCACGACCTTGAGGTGCTTGCTGTTAATAAATTGATGAATGAATGTTAAAGATGGTGGGATGTTTGTTTGGCATATTGTGATGTTGGGATGTTTGTATGCCATTTGGTATAACTGCACAGTTAGACCAATGTACTAACAAGAAATTAAATTGACCACCATATTAGTTAGTCCCATGGAAAGCGATCACCACCGCCCATGACCATTTGCAGACGTAGGGCCGCTGCAAATGCGTTGCCCGCTCTTAAAGGGTTAAAGGATTGGTCTCGGGAATAAGAGGAACAGGATACGGATCTCCGGCTCTCTGAAAGAAACAGCATAAAGTAAAGTAGCATGCTGCTATTTCAAGCCAGTCTTCAAGGGGGTTTGGATGGCGGAGTCTATTTATAGTATTATTTATGTGACTACAGATAGGACTTAGGAGGCTAGAGAGCAATATAGTTTCCATGAGAATTTTCTTTGACTACGCGAGAAAACCTTAGGTGAACAGCTAGTAGGTATCTCATAAATTTTTAATAAAATGTGATTGGATTGAGTTTTTTGCTGTAACAGTCGTGTTATCTGCATTATGCACTCAAACTATTTACCATGTATTCGGGTTGCCTTGAATTATAACTTAACGCTTATTTGCGATAAGTGGCCCTATAAGTAAAAGTATTACGCCAATTAAAGACATATTTTTACACAAGTCAACGATTTTTAAGCGCTCATAAATAATGTGCGTAAAATTAATAAGTGTGTGTAAATGAGCTTGGTAAAATATTTCTACGACTTTTTGTTAATTTGTTTTTACATGCCCATGATTTTATTTTAAGCATATGAAAAAATCACATTTCATTTAATTGTAATTTTAGTTATCACGATCAAATATCAAAAGTTCACAAGAAATGGCGTCGATGCATTCGTTGTTAATGTAATTAATAAACGTCACATTGAAAATTTAACTCGTTGATCAATGAGCAAGTTTATGTATTATTTACAAAGCAGAAGATAAATATATTAAATTCACGAATGAATGCAACATAATTATGCCGGCTGCTATGTTCCTTATTCATACGAATATTTAGCATCGATACTCAACTTTTCACGATTGCATAAATCTTTTGGTTTTACTCACCGAAAACGTAATAAATGCGTTTTAATATCTTGTATTAAATATAATGGACGAAAAGGTTTTCCAAATTTGCTCCAAGTCTAACATTAGCGACATCGATTTAATAAAAATTGTAGAGTATAAAATTAGTATTCATAGATGGAGTAAGAGCCTCTGACGCATCTTTAAATTCTTTACCGTTAATAAATCCAATTTGCGGGGATTTGTTGACGGTTTTAGAATATCTTCGACGACTTTGCAGCGTACGTAACACACTACGTAATGCGAGTTGTACTACAGCCTATGTTAAACGACTAAAAATATTATATGAGTGTGACGTGAGATTCTTTTAGGGTTTCGTTTGATTGTTGCTAAATTAGTGAGTGTTGAATTTTCACTTTTTCTCACTTTTATTACATGTATCTTTGCATGTTCGTATATAACCGACTCCTTAGACTTTACCTTGACCCAATTGGAACAGTAAGATTCAATTCAAACTGTGTACACTTATTTAAGGATCAGTAAAAATACAATAATTTCATGAGTTTCATTTCATTATTCTGATTAGGATCGCTAAGATGAAATCAATTTCTTTTCGTATACGTTAAGAGTGGAGACAATTTAGTTGATTCCTATAATTTTAACGTATTTTTTTAGGTTTCTCTATTTATTTTGATTTTGTGACTTAGTACCGACAGTCCAACTCGGTTGTTATATATCGAATTAGGTATAGAACTAAGACCGGGAAGAAGGTAAAATCGATTGTATGTATCATAATGAAAGCATTTCTACTATATATGTATATACAAACCCACTAATATTTAGGAAAGTCTTTAGTGACTGATTGCTGCGTTTACTGTTCTGCAGAATTGTATATACCTGTACATTATTTGTTTCTGTTTCGAAGAATGTTGGTTTATGTAACAATGGTTTTTAATTTAATTTTAGTTCATAGGGTTGATACGATTTGCGTACAATTAAGGATTTTACGCTTCATCTACTAGTTTCTCCACTATCAGTACTAACCAAGTCATTTCAAAACCCGACCAAATAACAGGATTTTCGAGTTTTCTAGGGAAAAAAAACAATAAGTTCTGTTTTATACATTAGTACCTTCTTTAATTATATTTAAAAAGATTGTCCCGGGGTTTTACTCTCATAATTTCCGTTCTTGTGGGATTTCCGGGATAAAAAAATCCTCTCTCGAGTGTCATACTGTCCCCGTACCAAAATTCATCCAAATTTATTAGTTGTTTAAGCGTAAAGAATATGGGAAACATATTATTTACGCATTTATCAGTATATTTCTACATTAATTTGATGAAGGTTTAGTAATGGCTGTAACATGCTCATATTTTTTGGGTATTTATTATATTAACTATCAAACTTTCTTAGCGTCATTATTGATACCAAGTAAACGAACGTATTTTGAAGTCGAGTACGCTTCGGCCCTAATCTACCCCGGTACTGCTACAGGGAGATACCACATCCCCGCAGAGGCAATACCTCTGCGAATATTCTTAAGCGGTGGTGATCGCTTAGCATTAGAAGAATCACCAGCTCATTTGCCCGCTATGACATTATAAACCTTCTTCTTACCTTTATATACATAGAATCGGTCAAGCAGTATATATTGACATTAAGGATGTTAATGATAATAGGATGATGATAATGTGTAAAACATTCTTTTCAATCTCAATAACATCTATTGTAAGCAAAATATGACTATATTGTACAATATTTACAAAGTAAAATATATGGGAAAATATCAAGCACCTAAAGAGTTATAATAGGATTTTTGTTTATGAATAAACTCTGTATGAATGGAATTTTTCGATTATCAGCGAGTTATGCGTTATGAGTTAGCGAGCGATACCCGTTTAAATAATTTGCATTCATCAATTCAAAACTCATAAAAGTTATCATGCATAACCGTTGCCGAGTGCAGAAAAATAAAACTATTAGTTTTTGAAATGTCAACAATCAGTGTCCTAGATAGCCTTTACTGACATTCAATTACAGACTTTATTGCACAAGAAATAAGTGCCGATGTCGAATTTTAATAGGTTCGTTAAGGTTTGCCTGCATGTGCGACTGTTAGATTACTAATTGATTTATGGGCAAATTATTGGCTAGCGGTTTCGTTTTATTTGGGGCGGTTCTCATATTAAATGAATAATACTAAAGTATTATTGATTGATGATTCTTACCATCGCATCACTGTCATCATCACCAACAAATGATCACTAGCTTATTTAGTAATTTCCATTGTTGTGACGTACTCTCCTGTGTGGGAAAGACCATTATCTTCTACTAGAGTTTAGAGCATATAACGGAGCCTTTAACGTGGTTTTTTTCTTACTTACTTATCATCATATTTTGTGGTACATATTAAATATGATCAATTCAATTCAGTTTTTAATCATTCATACAAATACAGACAATGGGGCTTTTTAGTTAAATTAATCTTTTCCAAGTATCCTATCAGGTACGAATAGTGAACGTGCAAGATACTACTATAACACAATTATATATTTACAGCAGCTCAACTCCCGCTATTCATCTAATAAACTAGTAAAATTTGGTGCGGTATATAAATGACGCTATAACGCTAATTGCCCACTTGCCTTTAAAAGCGAAATCGATTAACCAGATGTTAAAGCATCTGCTCGTACTCTTAAAACACGAAATACTGCTCTATGCCGAGTCTAAAACAGAATTACCTAAATATTTGCAATCGTCTGAACCCGCCCTTAGCAACAAAAGTGAGTGTCCCAAGGTTGTCCGCTCTGTCTAGTCCATGCACGGATTTAACAGTTTAACACAAAATCTACTCAAATTCGTAACCAATAAGATTCCTAATCCAATGCCTTATTTCTTCATGTTATCAACGCAATGCGAATTGATCTCTAAAAACATATTAATAAAGTTAATAAGTGTGTCTAAGTTTTTCTCACATGTCTGTGTATGGAAGTTGCTTTCCTTGCGTACTTTGATTTATTGGAGTGTTTTAAATGTAATTGATCTGTTAACTTTTTTTTTTGTACGAGATGTAGGTCGGTGGGACGGAGTTGGTATGTCGGTGTTGCATTTCATTTTGATAATGCCTTAAGGGTTTAGTGAGACTGGCCCTTACGCGTGTAGCGTGGTTCTGAATGATGAGAATTATTCTATGTTTATGGAATGAATGCAAAAGTCTATTGGTTCTACTTATAAAATATGTACGTGTATTATTAAACATTAAATAACGGTTAAGTAAGGTATACCATATCAAATTTAGGTTATTCCTGATTTTCAATCCAGTCCAGTGTTGCAATATTAATAATTTAAGCTAAGAATATACTTGTTAAACATACAGTACATTGCCTTGAACTTTGTAGACTGAAGTTAGTGTGATTATTTCCTACGATTAAAGTAAATATCCACAGGATCAGGAAATAAGATGTCACAGAAGGTTACAGTTTTTTGCGTTTATGATATTGCGATAAGTAGTTTTGTAAAATTCTTTATGCGGCACTGGAATTTTTTTCACCTTATATTTTGTTTTTTTTGGTAAGTAGGAGATAGGATTTGCAAGAATTCGTGATTCTTACATTCAATTTTTATTTGAGTTTTATTAACGTCATATTGTTGTATTCTTTTCAGTAGATTTTGCCTTTGGAACTGGAATTATTTACAATCGAACAAATTAATATGAAACTGAAGAGTTTGTTTGTTCGAATGCGATAATCTCAGAACCTACTGCACTGATTTCAAGAATTCTTTCAAATTTGACAATGTACGTGATACCTGAGTATTACAAGCTATAATATGTATAGCGTGTAAAAAATTGCTAAATTGCCGCTAGTGTAAAAAATTAAAATAAAATTAAATAAAATCCAAATGTATCTCAAAATGAAATCTAGTTGAATAAATAATCGTTCGAATTCGAGTTCATGTTAAAATGTTATTACAAGTTAGTAATGTATTAAATTGGCTATGGTATATTGATTATTGTTAAATAATAGATAATACCTAGAAACGAAAAATGTCAAGGCTATACTGCGGTATTAGCATCAATATGCGCGCGCGCAACGGTAACAAGTAAACGGCACTTAAAATGAATTTTTATGAAGATAAAAGTTAATATTATGCAATAGAAATACATATGATGTTTTAATTTATAACTTCATTTGATTCACACAACTAATTTATTAACTATTCAGATTTCAAAACTATTCGTAGGTCAATAGACGATGTTAAATTACACAAATAAAAACAATAAGAGCAGCTCATTACTTATTGATATTGGAATATATTTAATTTCAAAGGTCAAACCCAAACCGTTAAAAGCTAATTGAAAAAACGTTGATGTAAAATGATGCACAAAAATTCTAAAATAACATGTGTGATATTTTAATGCATTTAAGCTTCGTTTCCAAAAACCGTTGTTTCTCAAATTATAACGCTTTTATTATAATTTGGACATTAAAAAATCATGAAACTACAATTTCATCTCGAACAGGTAATACAACATATGTACGTACAAAATAATCGGAGGAGTCGATTATCGCACCGCAAAACCATCAAGTGACATTTGGTTATCAACCACAGTATGCATCACGCAATGCTGGACTTAACTTGATGGACGGGGTACTAATGCCCCACTCTGGTTCCAATTGAGGGTTGTTTAATTAATCCTGAAGCGCACACTTAGTGGTCCATTTCATAGCGATCCTAGGACCAGGATTTGTCAATGTTGGATCTGGCTGCAGTTTATTAACCAAAACGCCGGGTAGTCCAAAATTAACTACTGCGTTACATTACACTATGTCGATGAAATTGGTTCAGAAAACCTACATTGCTATTCGAAAATATCGATATTATATCACTTTACGTGGAATGAACATTAAACTGCATACGCCAAGTGTAATTCCTGCTAATATTATAAACGCTAAAGTTCGGAAATATGGATGGATGAATATATAGATGTTTGTTTCTCTTTCACGCAAAATAGCTTATCTGCGTAGGTAGCGTATCTATATGAATTTTGGTACAGAGATGATTACAGTTAGGATTAGCACATAGGCTCCATTTTACCCGGGTACCACCATGTGTCGCCGCGGGCTACAGCTAGTGTAAATAAAACTCGCGATGATAGCCCAGAATCGTCTTATTGTATTATTGGTTAAAATAATCTATGGTGAGAGGACAAATTCGTATATATTAGGATTGTATTCGAATTCATCAAACAGTAAACTGTGATAATTAGAATTAACGCGTCAATCGTGTTAAAATGTTAACAAGTACGAAATATAATTGACATAAAATACAATAATTTATCTCTGCGTTGTAACGCGTGAATAAATATCACTTGTTGATATTTTGTATAACATTTAATAAGTGGGATATAGTGGACGCTGGACTCCATTATTTTATACCATGCGTGTGTTTAATACATATTAAACAAATACATATGTGTTAACGAGTATTCGTTTATGTATTATTATAAAGACTAAGTCTGGAGGTCAGTACATTAGGCCTAAATGCTTTAGGGCTTGGGTTGTTTGAAATTTATTTGTACACGTTGTAGTTCCCCGCGTTTGATGTTCCAATGTGTTTATTTAGATAATATTTATTTTCGAGATCTATGCTTTCATTTTATTACAATCTCATAGAGATCATCAATCCATCGGTAATTGTGATTCTATTCGGAAAAGGACGCTTACAATATTTTTTATACTATAAGCAGGCAACTGAGTTGGCGGCCCGTCTGATGGTAAGCGATCACCACAGCCCATGATCATTCCCAGAGGCAATGCCTCTGCGAAGGCGCTACCCGCGTTTTATGTATAAGGGAAGGATTGATTAACGGGATTGGTTAAAAGGAAACAGGCCTCCGGCTGTGATTCTGACAATGAACCGATGATAGTGTATTTTTCTCATCGACAGTATGTCAATAATAAATATATGATCTTACATTGTTACATAATTACTCTCATAGTTATTTTCCTAAACTAGAAATGAGTAATCTACTAACTGTTCATATAAAAACAACATGCGGGTGTATGCGTGAGTTTGTTACAATGTTATCGTTAGATCGATTTGAACTTGTGTCCTTCAACGATTAACGTGTTTTAAAAACTGCTTGATTAAAATTTCGAATCGTACCGTAACGTGTGACGAATGGGCACGTGCAATGCTTGTGCTACGAGTGAATATTTATACACTAATAATAATTTTCTTAAATAGTGGTTTAGTTAAAGAGAGACGTTTATGAGAGTTAATTGTGAAAAATAAAGCTTTACTAGTATTTCACCCGCGGCTGTAATGTCCATCAGAATACATCTTTAACTGCGGTAACAAGTAGCCTATGTCATTCTCTAGTTTCCTAACTATCTCCAGATACAACTTAGTCAGCCGTTACGATGTGAAAGATTGATGAACGTACACATTTTCGCATTTATATTTATTTTTATACACCGTGGAAAATAAATAAGAAATAGTTTTCAGCGTGTGTCAGAAGCCTTATTGCTACGAATTTTGTACTCCTATGCTATCTTCGACCGCGGTTATTGTAATCTGTCTAATTTATACAATAACTAAACGGTTTCCTATTTCTAAGGTATATGAACACATTTTATTAATTTTTCGACACGTTTCTTTGAATCGTATAACTAAAGGAAGATAATATGCAGTTGTGTGTGTGTCAATTTCGAATAAATACATTTCTTTCTGATGCGTAAACACTTCGTGTATTTTCTTATTTAAATGGTCCATAAGAACTTTCACTTAACAACTACAAATAATATAATATTAATAAAGTAAATATTTGATCAAACGCCGTGGAACATTCGTTCTATCGGATTATCTTTGTCTAGACAATATTTGGGACGGGTTTATGCAGACGGTAAAGTATTGATCACATATTGGACCGAAAGGCCATTTTAGCGAAATATTCATAGATTTATAATTACTACACATTTCACATTTCTCTAGGTAATTAATCTATAGGTTTATAAAAGGGTGACCTAATTGAATAAAGAATTATACATAATATATCGCATTCCCAATCAAAATAGCATCTAAATAATAAAGCACATCATAAAAATTGACACATTTTTATGTAAAACAAGGTCGCTTCCCTCTGTCAGTAGCTATGTATGCTTAGATCTTTAAAACTACGCAACTTGTTTTGATTCGGGTTTTATAAAAGATAGAAGATTATAATAAAATATGATTTCAAAAGGAAAGTTACATCCGTGCGTCGCCGGAGCGAGTAGTTTTTAAGCAAAAAACTAATTATCATTTGGTTTTCTGAATAGTTCGCATAATTCATAAGGAACGTTTACGTGTGATTTATTAATTTTGTCATCAATCAATTGAACTAACCCCTACTTCCTAAATAGAAGTTTCATAAAAGATTGTTATTGTTATCCATAAAGATACAAATTCGTTGCCCACTTGCCCGCTTTTAAATGGTAAAGAATAATGAAAGGACTGACGACATGAATAGAGGAATGAAATACTAGCCTCTAGTTCCCCCACTTCTTTAAACCGAGACGAGAAAATATAACAGATAGTATCAGTTTCACATAAACAAACTCTTCGGAAGTGTTGAACAATATCTGGCGGCCTGCCAGGTGCAACAAGTGGTCTGTCTTGAGTCTCGAGCAAGTTCAAGGTCACGTTATATTATTATGCAATACGATTTCCCCGATTGCCAAAAATAACTGCGCGGTAGGGTTGTACGGTTGGAGAAATATGGCTAAAAATAAAGGATATAAATGATTGAAAAGTTGTATATAGAATTTTAGCTTACGCCCGCGGGTTTGGTTGCGTAGTGAAAGGAAATTCTCATAGGTATGGAAATTGAGGCTAAAATGCAGCCTATGTAGTGACATAATTTTTGTGTCGGAGAGTGCTCCAGACACAAAAACCATGTCGTAGAATCGCTTCGTAGTGACATAAATGAAAGACAAACGAATATACTTTCACTTTTATTGTATTAGTAAAGATAAGAGTAATGTAATTGTTTGTTTGCCGTTGATGAAATATGTCATTTTGAAATTGTCTTTGTATCCACCATAATCAATTCAGTCATTATCCTTTTGAAGTAACAAATGTAAGTTTAATCATAACCACTGCATAGTATAAAACAAAGTCGCTTTCTCTGTCCCTATGTCCCTTTTGTATGCTTAAATCTTTAATACTTCGTGACGAATTTTGATGAGGTTTTATTAAGAAATAGAGTGATTTAAGAGGAAGGTTGATATGTATAATAAAATCTATTAGACTACTCTGAACTAACGCGTGCGATGCTGCTGCAAAAGCTAGTTGAATATAAAATGAAAAGGTTCCTGTTAAATTATATAATAGTACATATGTAGTACGTAAAAGTTACTATATGGAATGTACATGTATGTATAAGAACAAAGCTTATAGATGATCCGTCTCTCCAGTTTTATGTTCTTTGTGTTAGGTAAAAGGACTTTCCTAGAAGTGTTAGTGTACATGTGTTTCCAATAAGTTTTGCAACTTTATCTATCCTATTCTAAATTGTTTGATATGTAACTAATGATGTTAAGTCTGTTCCATTCCATCTTTAAAAAAAAAACATAAGAAAAAGCATGATTTTGTTAAAGTTTGATCAAAAAATTTGATATTGCACTATTTACTTCAATACAACAGCAAGCTTTGTTAATAGTGGCCCATATATTTATATTGTAACTACATTGATTTATTTATACATAGACAAAGATAGATTACAGACAATGTAAAGACTTATCTCTATATAAGTGTAATGAGGACGAGGGATTAAAAAACCGTATCTAATGTAGTACGATAACAATGTAACTTGTAGGTATCTTCTATACATATACTATCAGTACCTGGATGACCGAGAGTTGCTCGGTTTAACTTCGTGAAGTTAGATTGTTTATAAGCGTTTTTTTCCAAGATCGTTTAGGTATTTTTAAGTGAACCCGTCGCCCCCGATACCCCCTATATACTAAATTTCATGAAAATCGTTGGAGCCGATTCCGAGATTCCAATTATACATATACATATATATATATATATATACAAGAATTGCTCGTTTAAAGATATAAGATGTAGATACTACTAGCTGTAGCCCGCGGCGACACTCGCGTGGTACCCGAGTAAAAAGTAGCCTATGTGCAAATCCAGACTGTAATCTCTGTACGAAATTTCATACAGATACGATTAGCTGTTTTCGCGTAAAAGAGTAAAAAACATTTATACATTCATCCAAACTTTCGCGTTTATAATATGAGTGGGATATAATAATTAATGTAAATGTTTTATAGAACGAAAGAAGCAATATTCGATTTCCATGGAATCTCTTCACAATGGTTATTTAACTTTTAATATCTTTATTTAAAGACGAAGAGCTTAAGAAAATATCAAAGATTTTGTTCTATAAATTAGCAACTAAATTTATTTGAAACCGATAGCGACGGAGATACTCAATGAATATTTTATAATGTATTTAAAAGCATTGCATTTCCTTACGGAAATTCATGTACTTGTACCTACAAACTTTTTAAACTAAAACAAAAACATTCATAAAGCATACATTATTAAAAATCTAGTATGTACCTTTTAAGTTTGATCAAACTGTATATGGAGACCAAATTTTATTAAAAACGATCGAGTAGTTGAGCAGTCCATCGCGGACATACATCGTAATACGAACTTATACAGGTCAAGATTAATCATAATTAATAGGTAGTTAATATTTACAGTTTCGGTCGTGGAGATATTTTTTTCGGAAATAACATCACAGACACTAACATCATTGCTATGTGATTTATACACATTTACGCATATTGTTATGTGATTTAAATAATAATTAATTAGACAACAGTATTGAAATACCACTTAAAAAAAATTGTATAGATTTATTTGTGAAATATTTTACGCTAATTGAAGTTTATTGATGTTTTTTCTCGTCCTGAAAACGGCGCGGTGTTTCCTAAATGAAATGTAATTAAGAAATAACATTTTCTTATTTGCGTACATTAAAATAGGTGTTATTTATAACTTTTAGATGTCGATTTTTTTTTGTTAGACCACTAATTAATATAAAAAAAAGGAAGAAAAAATAGAATAATCACTCTTATAAATATTAGTATTAAAGACTAAAGGTTTTGGAAAATGTCGTGCGCTTTACTACCCCTTAGTACCCATAAAACTACGCCGTAAAATATTTATGAAGTTAATGAGAACGTAATGGGCTTGTACGAGTCTTAATTGATACTTTATTATCGAATCGTATTAGTGGTGTAATGGAAGCCCTAGTTATATATCTAGATTAAATAAGTGCGTACTTAGTAAGTAGGTATGTTGTATTAAAATGCAAACCAGATCAAATCATAAACATAAGACTTTTCCGTGTGAAGTGAATATGGCTCGTAAGTTGAGCATAAAAATTGCTTAAAAAATGGTTCGGAGGTATTGATCATTCTCGAAAATTCGGTCATGAAGTTAATTAAAGATAGAATGAAGGACTAAAATCATAACTGATACATATTATGAAGAAGGCAACATTCGTGAACACAAAGAACGTATGTTCGATTGTTTGCAATGTTCTCATAGAAAAGCTACTGGACCGATTTAAAAAATTGAAATAAAGAAAGCTAGAAACAAAGGTTACATTACATATTTACCCGGATTGAAGCGGTTAATTTATACTTATATTACAAAGCTTTACGTAAGCGAAGATTTTAGGTGGTTAAACGGTTAATCTCAGGAACTAGAACCTATTGTTATATTTAGAAATACTCCTTTCTTTGATTGTCTTTCTATCGAAGAAGACTATACGTACGATGAATTCACGAACTAGGATCGGATAAGTTAAAGAAATATTGTAAGAGGGAAAAAAATATCCCGTTTAAGACGAAACATCGAAATGTAATGTACTTTAGTATCGAGCATTATTATTTCTATCAAGCAATTATCAAATAAACTTTTCAATCTATCAAATATCTTTGGAACTAAGAGGATTTATATGAGAAACTGATTGGTTTAAACTAAGGAATACATTTTAGTTAAAGCCTCAATAAACGTAACACAATTTCACATTAGAAACATTCCACGTCACAAAATTGCAATGCGTATGGCCCAACGCCAAATAATGTATTCGATTGATTGCAATCGCTTCGCTGAATATACCTCTTTATTGCCCATTATTAAGGTTTATATTTCTAATGGATATTTGATTGTTGTAATGAGGTGGTATGCGCATATCGGATTTCTGATAGATTAGCCTGTGTCATCGTTAAATTGGTTTTGTGTATAGAAGTAAATTATTTGAATAGTAATGCATAAAATTATTGCCTCTCAAGACGTGACAAATATGGAAATAGCTATTTGAAATGGTAATTGAGATGAAGATTTAGAAAGGCTTGCAAGGAATTATGTCATTTAAGTCTACCTAATTAGTATGTATTTTAAGGACGATTTGACGACTAGTCATTATTTCGTACTCAGGCACAAGTGGTCTTTAACAATATAATCTATAGTCTATACCTACTAATATTATACATGCGAAAGTTACTCTGCTTGTACATATTCCTGTCTGTCTGTCGGTCCCTCTTCACGATCGAAGTACTGAAGCGGTTTGAATGATATTTTATACACAGTTTGAAACCCATAACCCACGGTCAAGGAAACTATTTGGGGGAAACCCTGAGGCTTCCTAACTTTCCCGTTACAACGTGGGAGAACGAATGGAAAGCTAATAAAGAATAAATCCCAATAATTTTTGGAATGCTCGTGTCCTTATCATTCATCTTCGTTCATTATAAAAATACCTTACAATCTTACAATAATATTTTTCACTTCTTACGTGTATTGTCGATAACATAAAATTTAACACACTTCTGTTCTTTGTTTACAATAGTTTTATGCGTTATTCATTTAATATAATTAATGGCATAAACAATGTGAGCATATAGTATACGTACTTGCGTGCACTTGATTTCTTAATTATAAACGAAGCAAATCTATGCTTTTGTAATCTTTATTTAAATTTACAAGAACTCCACTTTATTTAATACAACGATATTTTAACTATTTAATTAAATTAATAGGTACGTTTTGGCAAATTAGAAAAACCAAACCATGGTTTCTCATATTAGTTCTTAAAGAGGTGCCTTGTTATATTTTAAACAAAAACCAAAGATTAAAACGTTTAATAATTTTTGACTGAATTACGCAGATTTAATTTTGAAATTTGTCACAAAAACATTCAAGTATTTGGAACATATCAATTGTCCTAAAATTCAGCAGTGCAGGTCAGGAATATCACTTGTTGCGGTGCCCTTGACATGGAAAATAGGATAATAGGGCACCTGTTGCAACGGGTGGAAGCGGGACGGCAGATGTTTTTTGTGATCAATAAAGAGATAGCTATATTGGATGTTCAGGAAGCTTGTAAAGTTTCGTGAATGGGTAGTAAAAGAGAATGGTGTGTTTTATGGAGTTTTGAAATTAGAATAGTGTTATTTTGATTTTCATTTTTTAATACTACAATACCAAACAAAAAGAGAACATGTAGGTTCTTTCTTTATGAAAATATTCTGCAAATATTTGAAAATAACGATGTGCTATTTGGAGCAGTATCGCATTAGATTAATTAATATTTCAAACGTTTTACTTTTAACGAACGCCATTAATTACAAATTGTTAAGTGTAAATAATCAAATGTGATAACAATGATTTTTAGGCCTCTAAATATAAGTATGTTCCAATTTTGTTTTTAACGGGGAAACATCATTATTTTAGCATTACCTACGCCGAAATTTCTCGTCGAAAAATCCATCACGAATATTAAACACAACGTGTTGTAAATAATGTATGTATAGATTTGAATACGTTATTTAAGGCAAGTAAGTGGTGCGTGAAAACGAAAAGTTATCTCTTGATGTATTTATGAAAAATTTATATACATATTGTAATGGGAAAACGCTTCCGTACACCCTAGAATGTATGGACAACAATGAATATATTACAATATGTTACATATCAACATAGTTAAACGAGAAAGCATCTTTTATGGCTATATTGGAAGTCCTACATGGCTTTGAATGGCTTGGCTCAATGCATAGCCTTTATTATGACGCTTTCGCTTCGCTTCGGATTTAAAAGAGTTTGCTGATAACGAACTCTATTGGTTTCTTGTGAACGAAAATATAAAGTCATTTTAGTCGTTTGTATATAAATATTCATAGAAAATTTATATTTTTGTAATATGAGATGCTTAATTATTAGCATATTATGTATCAAATGTAATAATGCATGTTGCTGTAACCTGTTGAGGTGAATGTGCTCAGATGAAAGCGAAAGTAACAGTGTAAATTTTGAAGAACCGTGTTAATAGGTGAGTGGGACCTTTTCTTGGTTCCCGCATACATTTTGTATTTAGCAACGGTTTAATCGACATATAACCATTTAATTTTTAGTTTTATAGCATTGAAATGCTTTATAAATGAGAAATTTTGAAAGAATAGAAAAAATTTGATCACGAGGCAGGATTCGAACCTGCGTATCTTGCCTAACCGTAGCAACGCCTAGCCTCTCGGCCACTCGGCTCACGGGTGGCCGAGAGGCACGGGTGGCGGTTAGGCAAGATACGCAGGTTCGAATCCTGCCTCGTGATCAAATTTTTTCTATTCTTTCAAAATTTCTCGACATATAAGCATTCAATCATCTGTCAAAGGTCTTATTTCCCAATTATCGGATCTTTCTTTCTAGTCTAATGAGTAGAGTTAATTTCCTCTAGCATTTTCACAGCCCATGTTTCGATTGTTTCAGTAGTCCGCCATTATATGTGTTTTTTTTCTTTTGGTATCACACAAAAAAGGTCCACCTTAACTTTTCTGTATTACGACATCGTATGATTGGACTGCCATATAACATGTTCGTCGATTTAATTACCTAAATAAATAATATAATTATAATTTCTTGGATTCATGGCCCACCATTATATTCTGAGATGTTTCGTTTCAGGTTATTTATTTAATGTCTTCAGAATGTTATTACTTCAAGAACAGTATTTCGGAGTAGTAAGTCACTTTCAGTTATTATGAAAGTGCCAGCACATTTTAGAGCTCATAACCTCAGATTTATTAAGCTTGTCGAATGCTTCCTTGTGTACAGCTAAATTTATATTAACCCAAATGTTTCTTTGACTGTGTCCATCTAGTCTTAGCCCAGAATGCGTATATCAGTAAATTGTTCGAATGGTTTTTCTCATTACTTTACAATTGATAATTGTTTTTAAGAAGAAACCGAACAGCCTTCTAATTTTATAAAATAGAGCAAAATTTAAATGTGACCACATGACAGGCTGTCAAATAAAAAATAATCGTACAATTCGGTTCACCCAGTAAAGTTATAAAAAAAAACAAAGTTCAATTGATAACGTCCCCCTTTTTCGAAGTCGGTTGTTAAACGCCAATGTCTAAATACTTGTAACAGTCACATAGTTAAATATATCCTGTTACTCTGTACTTAAATAAAATATTTGTTCCAGGGCGACAGGAGTGGCATACCATGTAGTGAAGGATTGTTACAATAAGTTTACATAACAAAATGGCTGACATCGATGAGCACGTGGACGACATCGACTACGAATACGACATGACGAAAATACCGGAGATAGTGACAGATGATATGCACGAGTCGTATGAGTCGGAGAAGAGTTACGGCGATAGACGGGACTCCAAGGAGGGTTTCGGTGGGGAGGGCGACTCCGATAGTGGTGTAGACGGCGTGAGCAGTGGCTGTAGTACTGTCGATGACTGTCCCGTTGTGTCCATTAATGATGTCGTGGCGTACTACGACGACATCCGGCCGCGGAGGAGATATGTGCCCCAACTCAACTACTACCGAGTGGATATTGAGAGGATGGCCTTGGACGCTGTTGTTCAGGTAAGTTTTAATTAAGGAAGTTATTTGTGTTGCGAGATCATATTGGTACAACAAAGGAGTTGTATGTGTGAACGTGTGTCGTGTACACGTGTTCGGCCTAAATTGTGAAACAATATTTATTTATTAGTAAAACCATATCTTCTGATTTCGAATATCTGATGAAAATATTGTATGTCTTTTTGTGAAATTAAATAATCTGTTTCAACTTCTTATACCTTAGAAGTTCACCTTTACGTATTAAATCTGACTTAAATGTACGAAAGTCTTACACACATTTATGCTAAAATTTCTGATAATATTTCAGCCCATGTCAACCCTGTGACGGGGGTGATAAAAGTCATTTTCTGTTACCATTTCTGCTATGTGAAATCAAATCTACCTTTCTCTTATAAATAAGGTTTTACGTTCACAATATATCGTTATTATCTGATCACGAGGTGACGTTAATTAGGTTATGTATTGTGTTATTGATCAGATGTGTGGATAGGCTCAGTGTATGAAGGCCTAGGATATTGAATTTAGTAGTTTGTCGCTTTCAGATATATTGGTTTTTCTGGTATAAATTGACAGTCTTCGCGGTAAATTGAACATTGTTCATATAGTTTGGAAGTGATAATTTTTTGCACCAAAGCACCCAATGTTTCCAATGGGAACTTGTTTTTCTTATTCTATGTTCAAGGACATTGGAATCTTAGAGGATATAAAGATAAAGTCGTAGCTGTCATACAACTTTCAAACTACAATAATCATCGATATGGGATCGCTAATAGCTTGCTTTTAATAGGCCTTATAACGTCTATTTTCCGGAAGCAGGTGTTTTCTCCCTGCTTATAGCGTGATCTAATTTATACACTTATGCATGTATTAAATATATTTTACATGCATTTGAATCATGATTTAAAAGATATAATGCATTTTCACATAAGTTTCTTTGTCTTCTGAAATGTAAAACTGACGAGTTTCAATTAAAGTGGCAATTAACTTCTACGATTTAATTATATATAATTTTTCCTTACACTCACAGATAACATTCCAGAATCGTGGAACAGGGATATAAAATCATTTACGTTGTAGCTGATTTCTTGTCAAACCCCCCGATGTCTATCTAAATATTCCCATGCTCATTTGTAAATAAAAAATGTACTGTCACAGGTTCTATACAGGAATTTATAATGAAATCTAGTTTATTCTAGTTTTACCGGTCCTAGTGTGGGAAGATCCCACTAAATGTACCTACTTAACTTATTGATCCGATCTATTTATAGGGAAGCGGCAAGGAACTCTGGCGACACCAACAATTTAAATTTTATATTGATATTTTTAATTCTCGAATTATTTTTTCGACGCTGAGCCAATTTGAAGCTTTTATTGATATATCCAATGGAAGTTGTCTTCATCGTACAAATTATATAATTGCGAAAACTTTTGACGGATTTTTGTAAACTGAATTTTTACGTACTTAAGTTCTCAGAGTATTAGGTTATGGGGAACAAAATTTCATTTCATTCGTTGTAATATTACCATAGTAGTAATTATAGGTACGCCTAAAGAAAAAACTGTACACAAAATAATAAATTGTTATTTGCCATAACATTTCTAAACTCTAATTGACTGTTTTGCATCCTTACCCTCAATAGCCTCCATTGAATACACGTGTTTATTGTGAAATAAATATCCATAATATCAGAACTAAATCTAAGCATCGGTCTCAATTGAAAAAATGTTCTCATGAACGTCGGTTCTCACAATTACAAGCTATTACATTGCCTTATCGCTTTTGCTACTCATACAATAATTCCTATGAAATCCGTGTTACATTTGTGGACCAATTATAATAAAACTAACGAACATTTTAATACTCATTGAGTTCCGAGTCTACACTGACTTAAATGAAAGCATGTATCGCTTACACTTAAAGTTTACGTGGCGTACATTTTAATTACCTTATCATAACCGATAATATATTTCTAACTAAAATTCCGCCCGCGCGTCACACTCGCGTTTTCTAACGAAAAATTTTGCGTTACATTGTAAGCAAATGTTACGGATCGCAATTTTTCGATAGCTTGTAAGCTTGCGAGTTAGAATATAATGTAAAGGTTTGTTATAATTTTACGGTAACTTATAACATGTATAATTCTACCTAGCGAAGCCGGGACGGGCGCTAGTCTGCTTATGTGATGGGAAAGTCTGTTTGTATCCTAAATTCAAAAGAATTGATTTTCAACCGACTTCTCAATTTGACTGTATATTTGGTTTATGCCTCATAACTTTCGACTAGATGAACTGATTTTGACGATTTTTTTTTATTTAAAAGCTGGTGCCTCTAAGCCCTGAATACGGTTTAGTATATTGTTGAATATGATTATTTTATAATAAACTAAACGTAGATCTTTAAAAATGTTTTTTTGGATGTAAATTCTTGAAAGGGAATGGAATTTATATAAGCTAGTTACTGTTGTAATAAAAACTTTAATGTGTTTTTAAAAACTTCAAAACCACAGACAACAAACTTGAAGAATAAGATTCCTTAAAATATGTAACACCACTACACTCCAAACAAAAGGTAATAAAAAGTCAGCTCAAAATGTAGGAAGACGAAATCCAGTTATGGTATTCGAAATGTATTCGACTTTGATATGACTTTGAACGGTTAATACTTCGTTAGGAGATACAGAAACCCGTAATCCAATCCCCGATACTGGATTCAATATGCAAATCCACAAATCCCGCACTTTGTTCGCGCTATATTTTTTATTTACGTTCTGAGCATACGGGTGCGTTCAATCTGTTTGATTTATTAATAAATTTGTTACAGCCTCGTTCGCTGCTTTTATGCCTCCCACATTAATTTGAAAAAAAAAACGATGCGTTATATGCCTTTTTCGTTGCAATTTTTTTTCCAAATTATTTGTTGATACTGATCTATTGCATTTGTTTTTAAATTACTTTTTGTTACATCTTTGTGCTTGTAGCTTTGAAGGTAAATTCTTTGGCCTACTGTTATGTGTATTTATTAAAAATGCGTTTGCACTTTGTATATAGAAATTCTACAAGTTTTGTATTACTTACAGATCACCTACATATTTAAGTCCTAAAAACGAAGGACGTTCGCAAATAGACTGATATGTTTTGTTTTATTACAATAACTTCATGGAGTTTCAACCGATTGACGGTTTTTTGTGTTTGATAGGAAATTATTGTCATTTGGTCCCATTTTAGAATAAGGATTGCTACCTAGGCGCGCCCACAGACATCGGTGACCTTTGTAGAAAATATTCTCGATATGTCTCGTAAATTCAATAAGCAAATATTGCTTTTGACATTCAGATGATACTCTAAAGTTTATTATACAAGTTCTACATCAGATTAAGCCACATATAGAATAACATTTCACATTTTTCCCCACAAATGATAGCGATTTCCTCTTGCTACAACCGATAATGGTGCCCGTGATTACAATCATTACGTTATTACTGACGTTTCAATGCAATCCTGACGGATAATCTACTAATATTTTATTACGTAAACATTTCTAGATACTAGATATTTACATATATAGGTTCAACTCTTATTATCAATCTATCGGCTTCGCTCGTGTTTCAAATATAGCTTATATCATACGGTGAAGATGCAACTTTCTAATGGTGAATGAATTTTTGAAATGGGTCCAGCAGTTTATGTATGAAAATATTATAAACATATATACAATAATATAATTATTTTGAACAACAATCTGAACCGTTTTCAAATTGTCAGAACTAAGCCAAATTTAAATGGGACTATCAAGTAAAAAAAAGAATCTTCAAAATCAGTTAATCCAGTAAAAAGTTACGGGGCAAAAAACACAAAAATAGAGTGGAATCAAAAACCTTTTATTTCGGTTGAAAACACAAACGTTTCTGTTCATAATATAAGTTTACATGTCGGTCTTTTTATTTGAAACGTTACTTGAAAATACAAGCAAGCAGATATATAAGTTAACTCAGAGGAAGTTGAAGTGCCAACTAGTTTTCTAAATAAAAACTGTACAATAAATTTCATGATTTTGAACAAATATTCGATATCATGAAATTTATGCGTAGCTGTAATATATCGTAAATTATATACAGTGTCAATGTTATACAAACAAAAAAAAAAAAAAAAACAAAATTAATATTTACTTAAATACTACTCACAGATTATATTTTAGAAAGTTATGAAGACTATAAGTAAAATACAATTATATATCTGCATTCAAAAATATCTTTAAAGAAGCTAATACCTTCTTTATTATTTGTTCATTAACAACTATATTACAATGTAATTATCAATCATTCCGCTAAATCAAAATGTTGTTATAAGAAAAGTACACAAATAAATATCGCTATTGATAGTGAAATTATCTGGCCATTAAGTCAAAACACTCGGTCAAAGAAAACGAATCTCGACAAGGTCAACACAACGTTAATACCTCCACTTAATTACAGATAAATCGCGCTCCGAACCGTCGTAACACACACGACTATTTCATAGCAATCTCTTTCTTACACGCATGCAATAAAATACACATTCGGGTGAGTGGACAGTGGAATTACGTCAGGAGTCACGCACGTGCTGAAGCCTTACTGTGTGTGAGTAAATCGATATATGCGTTGGCGGATGTAGTATTCAAGGGCGACATTGTTTGGACTCTTTATTCGATTTGCATGTGCATGATGGACCAATGTTTACAGTTGTAAATAGAGCCTGTTGAAGCCTAGATTAACTTTTTATTGAGCTACTTTCCACTCTTAAACCATGTGGTATTCAATAAAACTTTGTTTTTAAACGCTTTTATTAGTTTCACCTGTATGTTGTATGTAACCGACTCCTTTAGACTCGTTTGGGTCACACTGTTAACGGACAGATTTAATTTAAACTTTTGTATACTTATCAAGGGTTGGTGAAAAAATTTCATATTGTGGACATTTGTTTTTTAGTTTTTTGAAACTATTATATTATTATCAATATAATTAAAAATGAATCGCTTATTGTATTGCTAAGCGTAAAACTCCAGAACGCCTAGACCAGTTGGGCCATTCTTTTTTCAATTTTTATCAATCCAATCCAACCTAAACTCACAACTGAAGGGATAACAAGTGTCGTTCAGTGGCCAAAAACTATTTGACACTGCCCTATATTGAGAAAGCGGACACTTCGATCAATTCGGCTAATTCATGTACCGATAGAATGGAGTGGCTTCATTACAAAACCGGTTCGAAACTATCACAAATTATCTGACCTTTTAAACACGGTACCCAACAAGATAGAACAAGTAGCGTCAAGTTTAATATGAAAATCTGTTAAGTTGTAGCGAGTTATTAATATTAATGGTTAAACAGTCTCTTCGCTTTGCATGCTACGAAGAACTTTGGAACTTCTGACTGGAGTTAGCTATTGCTCCGAGCTGTTTACGAGATATCAACCTTATTTATAGTAATTAGATTGGTTATTTTTGGGGAACTCTGTTTACCGTCTGCTATTAAACAATTATTATGAATAGTTTTAGACTTCATTTATTAATGTTTATTTGAATATTGGAATATCTAACTACAATTGTACGCTCTTATTAAAGTACAAAAATAAGAAGCTCTCCTTAAATTATTTTCTTTTTAGTGGAATGCTTTTGATCACGTTTTCGACCCTTCACTTTCTTATCTCTGTCCTTCAGCTGGTTAATGTGTTGCTTTAATTGAGTTTTTCGTTTGCAAAGGAATATAGAAAAAGAATTTTTATATTACATGGATATATGTTCCAGAATTAACGCGTAATACATCGGCATTTAAACAATCATAAGACCTGGTCTAGTACCTAGATAGTAGTTTAACAAATGTATAACCAATTACTTATTTTAAACCAGGGAATGTGCATTGTTATTTTGTGTGGGCTATTTTAATCTTTACTACGAAGATAAGGTGACATGTTTTATCAACGTGTGATTGACATCGGGGAAGTACCTTCACAATTTAATGACGTTAGCTAGTTTCGTTTCAAATTGTAATAAGATGCGTTACGTGTGCTCCGTGGAAATTCTAAAGGCTTGAGTTACGATAGAATATTGAAACCTTGGCCTTTTGTTAGCGTTAGCATAATATCAAAGATATCAAGTGAAGAATACAGATCGTAGAAACAAAAGACTATTCCAGCACTTTGATATATGTATTGCAATAAGAATATCGACTTGGAATAATTAAGTAATAATTGATGTGTCAATTAGAAGAAGCCACCCAAGTCATTGTTTGGACCTTGACTCAGCATATTTAAGGTCATAGAACTCGAGGGTCGCACGTGATTCTAACTAGATTACGTCGTTTACGTTAATTTCGTTTGTTTCGTAAATAGTGTAATTTGCATTATTTTTGTTATCTAGCATGTAACTTCAGCCAAAATAGTCTATTTACTTTGGCTGAAATCTGCTAGATAGCCCCATACTTGGAGCCTTATAAAGGTGCATTTATATCAATCGAGAATTCCTCCACAGCTGTAAATATCCAATGTCGTGTGACTATCGTTTAAATGTGAGCAAGAAATCGTTCTATTCCGTTGCTAAGTGAAATAAGGACATGTTTAGAAACACGCTTTATTTGTAAGTTGCTTTTATAGAAGCCGACTTTAGTTCTAAATGTTATCTTAATTGTTACGAGACTAAATCATATGTTGATGTGAAAAAAGAGGCATTCAAATTAAACTATTTAAAACAGTATATTTTTGACTGATATTACCTATTAGATAACAAACACAGTACTAGCATATGATTTCAACGATTATTGTTAGATAGGGTTTAATAGAATTCACGTTATGGTTGTTATCTGCGTATTTTAGGTTCATAAATGTACGCAGATGATCTGGCCTTCTCTAGAGATTACCATACATTCTCATTGGTTTCTTTTACAAGCTTCGTAAGATTGTAAATCGTGCCTACAGATGTTCGAATGGGATTTCACGTGCCATTGTCTAACATTGTTGGTTTTAGCGCTTATTATTATAATGAAGGGTAATAAACTTGGCGTGGATTTCGCGCGGAGCAAATCACGACTTCTGCATTATAAGTCTGATATACCGAAATGTATAGCTGTGTTTGGCCATATTTTGGTTTGTCCGATATGGCGCACCTAAACTTAGGTTGAATTCGAGGCGATTCGTCACGCGGTAATTATTTTTTCAGAAGAACTCTTTCTTACTGGTTTCTTAAAATATTGCTCTTATCCTTAGGGCATAGAAATATGATGTTTTGTTCTTAGGCAAATAAGAAATATAGAATATGTTATTTGCATAAGTTAAACTATCTAAAGAAATAAATATATCTTGGAAAAATCGCATTGTATGAAGTGTTTTGTTATAAAAACAGTTTTCTGTCGACCTTGAATCATTAGTTCAAGAAGCAAAATAAAAAATATGCATATATTAATATTGTACAAAAACGCGGCGTCCAGTGCTTGTATTTGTTTTGCTTTTTGTATAAAAAACAATCTTAAAATTCGTATAATTTGTTTCGTCATGAACTAAGACATTTTATAGCTTTAGTGTGCAACTAAAATATAAACGGAGCCAGAAGCCCGTATCCTTTTCCTCTCCCATCCCAGTCTTTTCCTTTATTTTCAAATTACCATCATCATATTACGACATCATGTATTTAGGTAATATGTCAGTAATATTGCGACACATGATTTATACTTTTTATATAAAGCATTTTTATGGGGATAATTTGCAATATATATTTTTATAATATGTTATTCTTATAACAAGGTTCGTAAACATTTAATTGCAGTCGGTAAGCGTTTCAAATTTTTTAGTGTTTTATTGTTGCCAAAAATTTGTTGTGTTGCTTTTAATTATATATCTATAAATTAAGTGACCTACGGGGTTGTGTCAAGAATAATAAATAAAGTTTTAATAAATTATCACATAAATCGGTGAGGTTCTTGAGTTATAAATGGTGAAATGACTCAGTAAAATAAGCATATTTCCAGCACTTTATCTTAATTAATATATTCTCAGTTTCGTGCTTAAATATAAGTGCTAGAACTAGGCAAGTAATTTAAAAGGGATAACATTTCGAAAGCTATTTGTTTATGTGCATACATTACGTCTTGATAACGCTTAGTGCACGAACCCGATTTTGTAATGCCTGAACTGAAATGCTTCGAATTATGTTGCAGCATTTGTACATTTTATTATAATTGAGAAAGTAACTGTTGTTTTGTTCTTCACTATGCATAATACAGTCGATTATAGAACCTTTATAAGTCGGACATCAAGGGAGACGCCAATAAATTCGGGTATATAGTTTCGACTATTGAAGCAATATTTAGGCGGATATTTGTTCGAGGTAAAGAGGAATTTTTTTTTCAGTAGTATACTTAATACTATTTTATAACTGTGCGTTAGAGAGGTGAAATGCTTAAATATTTATATTCGAGAAACAGAGGTAAAGTTAATTTTTTCTATTTATAAAGGGAAAATATGCCAAAGTGGATTGCAGAGACTAACTGATTACTTTTACTTGAGGGTTCCCATATCGAGTAATGGAGGTTTTGAGGTTTGAAGGGAAGGGAACAAAACATTTTTTCAAGTTATGGGGGTTTTTCGACTTACCCAGGTTCGAATTAAAGAGATGTTACTGTATATACCTTCGTATCCTATCAACCTAAAAGGTATTGTATTGACTAGCTCATGTGGTGTATGTATAGTTTAATATATTAGTTCACACAAACACACACTTACTACACATACAATCTACACTACTTAAAAATTCACAGATTTCTATAAACTACTTTTAGTTTAATTAATTTATGAATTACTTATTGATTAAATGTAAATTATTTAAATTATGTATTGTTAAATATCATAAATTTATAATAAGTTATAGCATTTATATTTTATTATATCGCAAATTGAACTTTTATGTAAGGTATCGGGAAGATACAATCTCCTGAAACACAACGGAAAGATATCGGGACTCTGGGGTCCGCTATATAGCACGCTACGCAATTTGTATAAATAAATAAATAAACAAATCATAGTAGTGAGTATTTGTTGAATTTTAATTTTACTATGCTGTTATACATACTATTAGGCGTTCTAACTTCTAAAAGTTACGCTCTATCGCATATCTTTGTATTTTGTGAACTGATTGAAGAAAATCAGTTATTTTCGTAATAATTTTATTTATTTTTTAATGGGTGTTTTATGTTCCTATCACAAAAAGAAATCATTATATCCATTATACTTCAAGACGCCAAGTCGATGTTTCAAATTCATCTGTGTTTTCTATTTTCGTCTTGACTGACCTTTTCAACAATCAAATATTAAAAAACCACATTCGAATGGGAAACCGGGGAGTTGTCGATGTCATAACATAAGCAAATATAACGATAAGTTAAACAAATCAGAGGGTTACGAATTAGTGCTTTTAAAGAAAGGTTAAAGAAAGGACGTTGGTCATAAGTGAATAGATTATGATTCTGCATAATTAATAAACGCATCCAGTGTCGACACGAAAATATCTAAATCATCATCATCAGCCCATACATTTTCCCACTGCTGGGACACAGGCTTACTATGAGGGTTCAGGCAATAATCCACCACGCTGGCCAAGTGCGGGTTGGCAGATGTCACACGTCGTTGAACTTTTGATTCTTGGACATACCGGTTACCTCACGATGTTTTTCTTCACTGTTTTAATATCTAAATACCATGATGTAATACGTGTACTTCTTGCTGCCTTACATTCGCCATTTTTATGTCAAGGTGAAATAAGATGATACTGTTTTGTAGCGAGAGTAAAGTTCACGGCTTCAATGTGAAAGTAAAGTTGTTGTAATAGTTAACG
>NW_024045132.1:2924896-2958306 GCF_012273895.1 Zerene cesonia | reverse complement strand
CAATTTCACAGAAATTCAGCTTGTTGGGACTTTATGTAACTTCACCCTCATTTTTTGGTCTAAATTGACCGGACTAGTCGGTTTGAGTTGCACTCAATGAGGAGCTAAATATAGATGTGTGGTGTGGAAACAGTTTTGCAGTTCCGTTCACTGTTTAGACGGGTTTTTATATATTTTTCTTGTTACGTCATCACATGATACAAAGCTGTTTTTTTCGTCTATAACTATCGTCAAAGAATACATAATGATACTGTCATACGATTCTATTCATTTGCATACTAACATATTGCGTCGACTCCCGGATCTGAAGGATATGATATATTCATATGTCCTTGCATGGCTGTCTAAAGAACAATTATCGGTAAAGGTCTGTACTACTGGAATTTCCATAAGAAAATTGTTTATCCGGTTTATATACAGCCGTAGTTTCCGTCTCTCTTGCTTACTACCAAATATAACGATTCGTGCATAGTGCATTTTATATGCTTTTTACATGCGTTTGAATTCTTTTTCAATAATTCACAACAATTAATCTAGTGAGTAAAAAAAAACAATAAATCTTACTAAACTATTTCCAACAATTCATTTAAGTTTTAATTTAATAACATCTGATATAGTAAACAATTAATTTTTAAATATTTGTGAGTATATTACTTTAACCAACAGATTTTGCTACTGTTGAGGTGAAGATGATCATTTTAGTAAGATAAAATTTTTCAGACTTGTTATACGCTAACATAATTGATGGTAATTTTAATAATATATTATGATGTAAGCTGTTTGTAACATGTTAGCGATAATGATCATTTTATTATGAAAGTTTTAATTACATTTCGTGTAATTGAGCTCGGAATTTGGCCTTCAATGGCTAAGGATGTTTCGTTTGTTAATTATTCTCAGTTTTTGTGTAGAATTTTCGTCTCGTTACGCCTGAATATATCACGTTTCAATGTTTTTTAATCATTGCTCGTTTTGTATTAATCTGTGAACAATAATATTTCTACCCTTGTTAAGTATAGGTGTTGTTCATTTTTGTATCTTTATATATAAAAAATAAAATAAATTTGTGTTAGTTATACAATTTATAACTCAAGAACGGCTTAACCGATTTGGATGCATTTTAGAACGGATATAGTTTAAATTCGGAAAAAGGAACATAGATAATTTTTATACGGGAAATCACACAGGAATGGAAAAAATGTGTGGTCTGTCTATCTTTTATTCTTGTAAAATCACTTATTCTATTTAAAAAAAAAGCTTATCAAAACCCGTTGTAGTTTAAAAGATCAAAGCATACATACAAAGGGACGGACGCGAGAAAGCGACTTTGCTTTATACTATGTAGAGACGGGCAGATTGATGTTTACGAAATTTTACTTCGACTCCTTAAATACCGAATTTTTTCAGGTTGCCTTGTTAATGATATCTACTGTTACAAAGGCTTATTAGATACGTACATGACCACGAATTTTTTTCTCAAAATTATAATTCGGTAAAACGATCTTCGAATTTGTTGAATTGTTTCAATCCTTGAACATTAAAAACAAAACATTTGCTATTCCACAATTACGCGCCATATTTGATTCCGCTGCCGTAATAACAAAGAAAATATTTTATCCAATAAAGGCAAAAGCACAATACCAAAGCACCGGGCAAATATAAATAAAAATACCTGTTGCAGTAACACTCGATGTTATGAATAAAAGTCGGTAATAGCTGTTCGCGATACATCTGCGCGGCGCGCTTAAATATATCTCTTTGCATATAAATTAAGTTTATATTTTGTAGCAAGAGCATTTTACTTTTTAAATTTTGAAACTGCTATATGTCGCATTGGGAGGTTTGTTTGTTCGAACGCACTTATCTGAGGAATTGTTGGACCCAATTCAAAAATTGTTTTAAAGAGATTCGAGACTTTCACAAACCTCTTTATATTACAAAAAAAATTATAAACTTTATATGAAAATGTCAATTTAGTATTTTCTTGTGTTTGGTTTCACGCGAGTATTATACATTTAGAAATTAAAAACTTTTCAACGGATTTTAAACGCGATTTATTCATTATATTATTAACCCGACGTTTCGAACACTTTACAGCGAGCGTGGTCACGGGGAGACTGAGATGTTATGTGAGATGTAATGTCAATTTCTTAAAAATTCTCGAAACAAAAATAAACAAGGTTCGCAAAAAATATATTTAAAATAAAAATACATAACCAACCTTTGTATGTAAATATTAAGTCAAGTAAGCTTTTCCTGCAGATAGATTTCATAGTTCCCCAGTAGTACTGGGAAATGCGCGTAGCATAACATTCTGATAAAATTGAATTATATATATCTCACGGTTGACGGCGCCTCGATACACGTGTTGCTTTTATTTTGTACTGCCTGTTTGCCCAGACCCACTCGTTTTCTTAGATTTAAAATAATTTATAAGATATTTTTCTTTTACAAACCTCCTCCTGAGAAAATTAAACATTTTTTCGTATTTGATGAAACTACTCCAATAGTTTAAATTATGCGCGTATTAAGTCAAAACATTTACGGTGATTCATTTTTATTTAGGTAATATAGATTTTTTTATTTCAATACATAAGTTTTTTATACCTTTTATAATTATTTACATTAGCATCTCGATAATGTCAATTCAACAAAGTTTATATTTTATGTTATGATGTTATGTCTGTGTAGTTTATATTATTAGCTCAATAATTGAGAGTATAATAAAACTGTTTTTTTGTTTACTTCAAAAGTACTAAAATGTAATTGAAGAACTAAATTTAAATGTCTATATTGTGATTGCAATAATAAAGACGTTTAAAATATGTACACTTATTTGAAGTTCTATTTTTATTGTCTATAAATTGTACAGAATAAACAGCGCCGGTATTTCGTATGTAAAATACAAAATTGAGCGAGGTAATATCAGTTGCTAACTTTTATTTTAATATGTGCATGAAATGAGTCGAAACTTTTGAATAGTTTTAGTTGAAAAGGGGATTCTATTGGGTGTAATACGTATTGAGAAGGATTTTGGGTTGTGAGCCCAAATATTTGTAAAAGCAAATAACATTCCTTTGCCTGTTCATATGCCTATAGGCTCTGAAATATTACACGAAAACAAATTTATTTCAGTTTTATATAATAACAGCCTTACCTAAGGGTAGATAGACTTTAAATCTAGCGTAGGTAGACTAAAGTATTCACATGTTTGGAACATCGGGAAATCGTTGTTTTCTTTATTTTTATACATTTCGAACGTTATGTTGTATGTTTTTAAGCCCAACTTAAGCTTTTTAGTGTAAACTGTTTACCGATCAATGCAACACACAGATTTAACTATGTACCTAAGCGTTTTTTACGGATCACGTCAACTGAGTCCCTTTTCATACTGACTTCATTTCAAATTATCTCATAAAGTATACTACCGAATAAAATTATTTAGGAGGCATTTTTACTTTATTAAACGTCGTATGAGAATACCCTTAGGAGATTAACTTATTTTGTATTAAAACTTGGAATAATGTTGACAATATTATAAACTAATTCGAGATAGGAACATTCTAGAACTCATGAGAGAATGATATATGGAAATCGACGCTTCTGGACGCATTGGGCCCGCTCGCACTTGATGCTGCCATGTCCCCACAGAAGATCAAACATAGTAGCAATAGTCTATAGTACTTATATGCCAGTATTGTTATTTGGTTTAGTGTGGGAGGAGAGGAGGCCCGTATCCATTTTCTTACCCTTCCCAGTCCTTTCCTATATTCTTCTCGTCATTTTTTCTTACGGTTTTTCTGAATACGCCTCTTTGCAAATGTTCATTGGCGGTAGCGCTTACCACCAGGATATTAGTTTTACAGAAGAAGAAATCTGTTGTAACTCTAGTTGAATAAAGAAAGGTTGAGTTTGATGCTTCTTGTGTGGAATCAGTAGGACATCATTAAGGTTTTGGCAGAAATCAAAATGTGTTCTTGCCAATTTCCTTGAAGAATGGGGTGTTTTAACAATGAAGCTTTAAGTACACAATATGTTTATTTCGATGAGTACACCACGTATTAATTTGACACGCAAAAAGCAGTATGACAGATGATTGTGGTGGGATGATAAATGAGGTGTTGCTACAACTGAGGCAGGTGAACAAACACGCATTAATGAGCTTGTATACGCTAGGAAATGTCGTTTAAAACGCATGGAATATAAATAAAGTAGGTCAACTAAAAGTACGATAAAAATTGAACTCGTATCGTGTTGTTTACATTACTTTGAAATGCCTCTTATGTATTACAATTTATAGTAGTCTGAAACAGATCACTTCTTAGCGATAAAACTGCCATTTATATATATATTGTATTTTGTGTTTGTTTTCCTTCTTTTTTTATAGTCAAGTGTATCTGAAATTAAGTATAAAATTAAATTATGCGTTTTGAAATAGAAATAATAAATAAATGGGTTTAGAAAATACCTAAGGACCGGAGTGTGTCTGGTTAGTTTCCAATATTTATCTTCACATTTTAGGTATTCTATGCCCCAACTCATACTAAATTGCGTACTGTATTCAAATTTTCGCATTTTAGTGTCGACAAACTTCGTGAAACACGATTTTTGTATTTGTGTAAGATGTATGAAAAGCCCCGCCTGAAAATAAAGGTTGCGTAGGTATTCTAAAAACATTGTCAGTAACAGACGGGAATACTTATCTTCTTTTGTAAGATTTTCTTTAAAATATAACACTGGAATGGTATCTACTACAAGCAAAGTTCAGCTACAGTATATCGATTACAATACAATTGTATTATTTTAGACCGACTTAAAAATGGAGGATCAATACGACCGTTTTTTAAAAGAAATAGTTGATCGTTTCTTGTAGAGTCTACGTATTTAAGTGTATACACTCCATGTATTCCTAAACACATATACAAATATAGCTATTTCCAAACTACAATAAAGATTGGTTGATTATATTATGTTTTATCATGATATGTGCATTGAAACGCGTGCGAGAGATTGGGAAGGTCGAGCTTCCATAACCCGGCGATCCAATATATTGACACGTTAAAGTAACAAGAGCAGATTAAAACCAGAAAAAGCAAACACACACATATAGGATTACGCTTTTTTACCATTAACTGCATTCAAATCACATTCCGTGAATAGACCGTTGTGTTTGCAATTCTTCACTAAAATATTGTTGGCGTTCATTTAAAAATATACAAATAACTGGCAATCATTGTTTTTCTTTTGATTTTTAACGTTTCACTCAATGGCCAGACTTTTGTTAATATTTCATTACGTAAATAATATCGAAACAAGGAGATTTTGAAACAAATCTTGCATTCATTTCATCAGAAATCTTTGTAATAAAGATGTAATGTTAATAGGTACACAGGTAGATACATATATATGTGGTATTGTCTCATATATAAAGGTTGTACTTACAGCTTTCTGTTAAGGAAAGTTTCAAACAGTGACTTAGTAACCATAAGTAGTGTGTGCTAGAACCGGTATCGCTGGACCAGTAATGCAGGTGGCTGGGCAATGTAAACAACTGAGAAATTATAGTTTTCAACTATTTTAGGTTTTGCTTTGCGAAACCTGTGCGCCGGTGCGCGGTTGGGCAACTCATAAATATCATATTTACAAGCTTTGTATGAAATGTAGAATAATAACTGTGTTTCAAATGTGTATAGTAAATATTTTGACGTTGATTTTTAAGCAAATGTTTATGGGCGGTGATGGTAGGTGACAATCAGTCGACCCTCCTCAGGCGCCCACTCTTACATAAATAAAATATAATAGTTTAAAAAAACTATAAAACACGCTTTAACAAAAATCATATTTTGCAAATTGAAAACTGGAATAATTTTATCAAATTAGTGTATTGTCATCGGTCCTCAATAAATCTACAAAGTTTGAACGAAATCTGGCCGTTTAAAGTGGGTCAAAATCGCGCCCAAAGAAGTCAGTTACAAACAAACAAACATACAAACAAACAAACATACAGGTGAAGCTAATAAAAAGCGTGTAAAAAGCCCTTAAATAAACAGACTATAATTATTGTCGATCGTTGCAAAAAACATCTACACATCATTATATGAATTTATTCACGTGTACAAGTAAAAAAAAAATATCCGTTTTTCATGTTCGACTCTTAGTCGCTAGTTAATTGGATCCTTTTGATATAATGAAAAGTGTGTATTTATAGCCCAGACCCTTTGCCCCGACCCTTTTTATCAAAATAAACACGTCAGACTTTATCCATAAAACAAACATACATATAAATAAATAATTTGTAAATTTATTCAATAGTACGTGATGTTAGTTATGTCGTGTATAAGGTTATTGGATGTTTAAATAGTGCCTAAAAAATAAGGCTTCGACTTCATTGCCGGCCGCGATCACTCGCTGTAGGTTAATATGGAAACAGCCTAATCGCCATGAGCATAGATAAAACAAAGGTAGTACGGCATTAGAACGGCCTTGCGACGTATCGTGAAAGGCGTTTGAGCAAGTGCTGTGCAATGCAAGATATCTTAGCAAAGAAATGCCGCCTACTCTGTCTGGACTAGTCACGGATGTAAAGGGGAATGCTGTGTGTGTTTTTCTTTTTCTTTCTATTTATTTATTTGCGCTCCCTTTACTACTTATTTCGGAAGGGTCGTAGAAACTGTTTCTATCTAATTTTCGTTATTAATGAAACAGGCAGGATTTTGACAAGAGAATATTATTTTTCGTGTAATCGCGTAACTTAGATATCACATGGAAATTAAATAAATATGATGTATTTTATCGTGGAAATAAATAACATTGCATATTGATGCGAATTGCTCCTTAAAAATGTACGAAACTAGCTTTTTACCATCATTTAAAATTAATTTTGACAAGGAAAAATATATGAGTTTGACACATTAAAATTTTTCGTATTGCTAGTTTTTATTTTGTCTATTAATTAGTTTAAGATTATTCAACAGTTTCTCATCCAAGTATTGACACGCAATGATTAATTCCGTCTATATTAAAGTTCTAAAATACAACAATTTTTATTCACTGTACCTGTGATAATTCAGTGATTTATAACCTTGGCATTGTTCCGGCTCTGCTCACGATAATCGTTTCTGATGAAAGTGCATGTTGTGACAATATCCGAACGTTATGTATATTTTAAGCAATATATTAGACTAGTACTTGTATCAAATTAAAAAAAAGTACACCGTGAGAGAGAGATTTGCTAGGTTCTTTTTTTAATTATTGATATAGTTATGAAACGTTATGTTATGTTATATTAACGGTATGTATTTTTTATAAACATTTTTTTGTGTATAAACAATATACGCAATGTAACTCTGCTATAATTAATCTGGTGTAATGTGAATGTGTTTTCGTTTGAGAAATATCAGATTTTGCATATTATTTACACCGTTTACATTAATACTACGTAATTGTTATTTCTTTTTCGTTGGTAAATCTTTGAAAGTCAAATGTCGTATCAAATAATTACACAGACAAATAAAGTTTCGCTAATAATTCTTCATAACCTAAATAGTAGTCCCCTTTGCGAGAAAATATACTTTTCTCTGATATGTTTACAGATTGAAAGAATGCCGCACGTTCTTACGACTCGACCATTTATCTATATTTGGTACAATGGAATACAAACTCTATTTTCAAAGACATAAATCAAAAATATCCTTAGCACATAAACATCCCAGTATTCATTCAATAGAAAGTTTATTGAAAATGATACCTTATGCTAAGTATATATAAGATTTCAGTTGAAATGGATCCTTTTATCGATTCTAGCGCCCTCTGTCAACAATAGCGATGCGACATAAATGGACCAAAGAATAGAAAACAGGTTGATAAAGAGTTCTATAGACTTTAAATGCCTTTGAGAAAAACTGAATTACTAACCGATTCGATTTAGATATTTTAATATTATCTGATTAGTGGGAAACTGAATAAAATTAAATGTTTTTTCGTAAAAGGCCACCTTCCATTAACAGTCCATCTCTGCTCGATATTAAAAACAGATTCATTAAGCCATAATGTGCATTGTGCATGCCACTGTTTAACACGCTTTTTTTGCTTCATCTGTATCAATGAATTTGTCTTATTATCCTGATTAGGATCGTCGCTATAAAACATTATTCCAACGTATACTCTGCAGAAGAGTAAGTGACCGTGTTTCATTTATTTAAATTGCTTATTATGATCATAACATTTTGATGTTTATTTACTATGAATAGCAATGAGTTAATACAGACGTATGAGCTTGTCATTCGGTGAGTAACATCGAAGTTCATGCGTCAGCTGTGAATATCCTTCAAGTCATTTAGGTCGTTAGGTCACAGTATGACTATTAAACACTAGTCTTAAGGTAACTAGTTCTCTGTGTATAATGTACAGATATGTTACAATCGAATCGAATATAAACATTATAAGTTCATGAACCAATTTTTTCCAAATCTTTCGAGATATTCTTAATTCAAAACGTGTTATTGGTTTATCGTTTGCATAGTCAAAATTATAAATTTAATTAAAATTGTTTGATTAATCTTTTAAAACTGATATTTGCCACTTTGCCATGTACAAGCTGTGATGGGACTAACATTGTGCCTGTAATCGCATAAAATTTTCTTTAAATGAAAAGATAAAAGAATACACAATGTAACTATAGACGTGAGTTATCACAACACGAAAGTAGTATAGTATTTAGCAATATTACATTAATTATTAGAAAACTAAGAAATTTCAAAATAAATATATTTAGTTTGTTTATTGGTTATTAGGTTTATTCTATATAGAATTGATTAATAACCGATTCTCAATTTGATTGTTACTGTCTTATAGAAACAGTTGAAGAATGGTATAGAGCTATTACGTATAATCTTGATATTTGAATATATCATAATTTGTATCTACACCTTTGTTTAGCCCTTTGAGGAAGAAAATGCTATGAAGTTTAGTAAATAACTTTCTAAACTTCATAATGCTAAGGATGGCGTTCATTTTGTTTAAATAGTATGTTTTATAGTTTTTCTTGTCTTTGTTTTCACGCGAGTATTATACATCTAGAAATTAAAAACTTTTAAACGCGATTTATTCATTATATTATTAATCCGACGTTTCGAACACTTTCCAACGAGCGTGGCCACGGGGAGACCGTGACCGAGGACCGGGATACTGAGTTTAAAATCCGTTTAAAAAGTCTTTAGTATGTTTCAAATAAATCCCTCAATGTAAAATCGATTACCACACCAATCCGCTTTGGGCAGGAACTTTAGAAACTGTATAGCTGACCTCTATCCCAACGATAAGTAAGAAGATTTGTAGCACCACTACCCCGTTCTTTATATTCTGTAGTCACTAAACATATGGTAGATTCTATAAAGCTAGATTCATTGATACCTTGGCTTTTCAATTTGGAGGCAATAATAAAAAATTTGTAGGTTACAAATATCTGCTATACAACTAATACATATTTTTAACTTGGATATTGATAAGTATTTATAGAGATAACAAAAGGCTTGTCAATTTTGCTAGTAATTGAAAAGCAAGAAGTTTATTTAAGCTCATTCAAAAACCGAATTTTATTCTTTAATAACATCAAATATAGATGGAAATCACTTAAAATCCGATGGCCAAACTCCTTATTATCAATCTAAATTAAACATATACTGAGGTAATTGACTAGCTGTTCGCCTCGGCTTTCCCCGTGTTACATATCTAGGCTATATCACTCAGTGAAGTCGCAGCTTTCTAATGGTGAAAGAATTTTTGAAATCGTTCAAGTAATTATTGTGTGAATCACTACAAACATACTTACATAGAAATATTTCCTCTTTACAATTTTAGTATAGATTTTAATACTCGTATTAACGACTAATCGTTTTAAATGCATAATCGAGATATTCTGTAAATAAAACCACCACACGTTACTCATACGGCTCAGTATGAAGATATATATTTTAATACATAATTAAAGTGAATAGTCAACTATTAACTTACAAATACTATTTGATAAGAGAATTTTCATGTAGACTTAATAAAAAATTAATCACCGACCCGGCTTCCGGATTTTCGGATTCCTGCAACTAATTTCTAAGTTAAAAAAACACATATGTTGTTAATAAATAGTAAAATGAAGACTACGTTTCAAAAACTTATCAATTTTTAAAATTTCGTGTGTTATCATATCTTAAATAACACATAATACTTTCTCAATGTTTATTTATAATAACAGGATAAAAATATGAGATACGCAATATGTGTAGCCAATAGTCATTTAATTTAACGCATTTAATTACGCGTAAAAGCACATATATTTAATGAGAGAGTATTAACAACATTAAGATAAACATCGGCTAGCAACAGCTAGTGAAGAAAACTTTTCTATTTATCGTTAAGGGTTGCTAGTTAAATAAGTACACATAACTGGAACGATATCAGCTACCACTATTTGATGTTCTCTATTAAAAATAAACATCGCATGCAATATTATCGTTAACGTTATATCATATTGTAATTTTCTGCACGAATGTCGCTTAGTTTAACGCATTTTGCATCCTCCTCCTCTATACGTCGAGATCTTACTTGCATACACTTTAAACTTGAACTTTAAAGCCCTTTGAATACAAACTAAATTACAATAGCTGTCGTAAAAATGTGTTTATTTTAAAATAAAAATAACCGTTTTAAGAAGAGCTCCGGCCTCTTTGTACTTAATGGAACAGTGAGGATTAGGCGGGGTCAATTTATATTGGATGGGTTACCTATTAGAATACGTACTGGTGGACAGATGATATAATTTTTTACAAAAACACGGTTCAAAGAGTGAGAATGGTAGATTTAAAATTTCGAAACGAACTTTTCAGTCTTAATTTTAATTGGCATTGAACACTTTCAAAGCTTGAAATATTTATTCGATTGATTTATGCTGATATGGTATTTCTTATAATCCAGAGTATAATTATTATAGGTAGCCTTCAAAAGAGTTTTGTATAAAAATTTGAATGAAAATATGATCTTTTGTATAAAAATGTGATCTAACATTTTGTCATACTGAACTCAAGTCGAGAAAATATTCTTACAAAAATGTAGTAAGTGAAATCTTCTTAAGGAAACTGCGTGTTATTTTTGTAAATTGTGTACGCAAATCTTCAGATAAACCAACACGTCTATTTAAAATTCATAACAGCGGGGTTAGGGGGTAAGCATAATGAGTTTAACGTAGGCCTTGCCCCTGTCGCGTGACCATAGGCGGTGTCTTATAGATAATCCTATTATGTAAATCTAGGTTAATAGATGTTGCACAACGCCAATAGGATTCCATGTTCAAACAATTATGGCAACACGATTTATTACGCGACCGTTCGAAATTCAAAAATTCGAAATTTGAAGTTTGCGCGTGTTTGTTGCACGGAGGTTTTATAAACAATTCGCATTTTTAACCATTTTATTTTGAATTTGTAAGCTTTTTTGCAAAAATCTTCGCTGTTCTACGAGTTTTATAACATTTAACGGCTTACGAAAATACATGAATTACTCTTATGATACGGAAAAGATTTACAAAAGGTTGTTGATATAATCATAAAAACTGTGTTTCAGATTTTCAATTATCTAAATGACTAGGACTCAGCCTCGACGCTTGCTATTTAAAAAGTAATGTCCAATAAAACTCAACGAGTGAGTTAATAAATAATAAGAGTTTATCATAATAAGTGCATATTGGATTCAGCCGGAATCCGGTTGCAAGCAACGGTGTGCAAACCGCGTTGCGACATCCCACATTCCGATTGGGGCCTTGAAGATGTGAGCTAGACTGTCTAGATATACTTTTCGTAAGTAGTACGGAACTGATTCGATACTTCAACTGTCTAGGCAGAGTTTGGCCGGAATATTTTGAACGTGTGTTCGATGTTGTTATTTAAAAGACTTCATAAAGCTTTTGGAGCAGACAATAGAGAATACAGAGAACAGAGAAAAAAATGTCTATGGAAAACGGTCTGATAAGAATAGCTTCGTAAATTTGTAATTATCAATAAAAATGTTTCTTTCTCCGTTTATAGATTATATTGACCTTTAATTTCGACTTTTCTAAAGATTGTTGAAAATAACAAATTTTCATCTCAACTTTTATAGCTTTTGCGCTTGCTTTCAGTCAATCAGTTTTCATTTTGTATTTACTTCACAATTTATATGGACCTGTGGAACGTAACAAAGATCAAGTGGATCTGAATCTATTTATTTTCAAGAAATATAAGCTCTTTTGTTGATGAGGCCACTTTTATTCACCGCCCCAACAACATTCAAGTCCAACACAAAACCATGATTTATAAAATTAATGCCAGCTATTCCTTTAATCCTGAAGCATGTTGGAACTACGTATTTTAAGGTGCTTAATAATTATTTTTGTGATTCAATGAATAAGAATATTAAAACCCCAAATATGTACCTTCATAAAATGTAGTATACTTAATTACGTAATATGTTTATTTAGGTTTATTTGTTAATTATTAGAATTTTTGGATCTGTTACGACACAATTGTTTTCTTTCACTCAGAAAGATAAGAATTAATCTTACTCCTTAGTTATAAACGCGAATGTTTTTATAATATTTGGAATTTTTTCACTATATCACGCAAAACATCTTATCATATCTGAATGAAATATGTTATGAAGATAGATTATATTAGGTCAAAGACTACTTTTCACCCGGGCACCACAAGAGTGACGCTGCGGGTAACAGCGTGTATGTTAAATCGAGGCGTACGGCAGGGCCCCCGCCAAAGCTAGCCAAGGGAAGTAAGGGCACTACCTTTTTTCCAAGCGCTAGTTTTACAAACACTTTTTTGGACTAATATTCTGTTTCTTGCTCAATACTCAATGTAATGGATAGTGTTGGCATCGAAACGGTGTCAGAAAATAATCGTATATTATTCAGCCGATACATTTAATATGCTTTATACAAACTACCAATAATTGAACAATTAATAGACATTATGCAAATTTAATAATATCGCGTGATTGTGAACAAGACAAGGTATTTCATGTTAATTCTTCTGGGATGTAATTATAATTATATAATTTGTACAGATGATGGAGGTATAGACTTTTAATATAACCTTAGTCGTCAGGGTCTTTGAAGAGCGAAAATTCTATATTTTTTAGGGAGGCCCGCACCTGTTCTTAAACCTTCCCAGTCTATTCTCCTTAGAACATGCAACGCATTTGCATAAATAGCCCAACAAAAAAAAAACCTACTAAACATTAACAATATGCTGCTTACTTATTCCATGTATTAATCTTTTGAGAAAGTTAATTAAAACGTCTCAACCAGTATGAAACAATGTTGTAATAACATGAATTTTAAATTATAGTTGTAAACCATTTATTATTACCATATTCATAAATGTCTTAAAAATTCTAAAAAATAAAAAATCATATACATTTATAAACATAACCTTCTATACTAATATAATACAGAGGAAAAGTTTTTTTGTTTGTACCCGAAAAGGCTCTCTGTAAAGGCTGCAAAGCTACTGGTCCGGTTTTGAAATTTCTTTGGAAATGTACCACGGGCGAAGACAGGGGTGAACAGCTAGTATCATATAAAAACAGATTATGCTATTAAGAATCTGTTGGTACGATAACAGACCGAAATTGCTACAGAATGAATAGAAAAGTAGTTAGTAACCGCCGCACGAAGCTTAATTATACCGCTATTTGTCAAAAGGAAGGTTGTTTTCGCTGAACAAATAATAAAACAAAGGCTCTTGGGATCTTATTTAAGGGAAACTTATAAAATGTCGAGTTAGCGCTTTTTACAGCGTCCGATGCGATATCTTTGCTATGTGATGATTCAAATTCAAATTCAAAATGATTTATTTTGATTCACAGGTTATAATGAAGGTGCCTTCTGCCATGTGGCTTACAATTGTCAATTTTTACATGAATAATTAATTAATGATTGTCATTCAATTGTAAGTAAGGGGAAATCACATTGAATAGGATGAAACTTTTTGTATTTGTGAGACGTGTGTATTAGTTTTATTTTCATTGTCTGTTAAATAGTGCATTTTTGTGGTAATGTCGACAAAAAACTGCTTATAATAAGAATAACGGAAAGGCGTTTTCCTCAAAATTTTTCGGTCCAATTTTTTTCATATCAACTCGAATTTGTTATTTCCCATTAGTAAACATTGAGATAATTATAATCCAATAAATATACAAGTCTCTTAAGAATAAGTATAATTTACAAGTTCCGATATCGGATGGTCGTAAACATCACTACTTCGTACAATGTAAAAAATCGCAAAGAGAAACTTACAAATTTTGGAGTTACAGAACATTCGTATCGGGGGGCGCTAAAATTCGGGAAAAGTTTTAATTTCACCGGGGAAATGTCAGGCTATTTATGATTTCTACGGATTCACTTTCGAGTTTTCCGCTTGAAAAAGTCCGGGAATATTAAATTGTTATGGCTTTTCCATTCGGTTCCTTTAATTACAAAATTCGAGAAAATTCTGACGTGATATGATTTTAATTTCAAGAATTATAGAAGTAAAATTTATCTTATACTAGCTTCCCACCCCGGCTTCGTCTGTGGTACATATATAACCTTCCTCTATAAATGGGTTATCTAGCACCGAAAGAATTTTTCAAATCAGATCAGTAGTTCCTGAGATAGTCAGAATAAGTAATTTCAAAACAGTTACCTAATGTTATAATAAAGCACGCATACAGGTACAGTCTATAATTTGAACCGAAACGAATTATACTATCTATAATTTGCACATAATCTGAGATCATTTATGCGACCGACGCTGAAATCCAGGCCTTAGGTATATCACAGAAAATGTATGACTTAGGGTTGAAACTGTCATATTGTTATAACTTAATCCTATTGAGATATTGGAGCTGAAATCATAGTGAAATTGAATGGTATTGTAGTGCATAGTTTATTTATTTATTTTGTCAACCAACATTTGTTTACAGTGTTTCTTTAATATGAATAATACAATATGTATAACATTATATATAACAAATGACAAACGAAGTAAAGAAACGGTGACATTTTTTTTCAGTTGCTCTTAAGCTTTTTTGTACTGAACCCTTATTGTCGCGAGTTCGACTCGCATTTGACCGACTTCTTTACAACAAGAAGTAGGCAACCCTATAAATGACCTATACCAAGGTAGTAATTTGTTCGCATAACGGGCGTAGCACCGAAACACAGCTGTTTGATACTCTGACACTCATGCGCAGCGCTGACGTCACAGGGCGCGACCAAATGCTAATGGAATCAGTGCAGTATTGCGATATGATCCATTTACATGTAATCGATCTTTTAATGTGTTGTATGGATTTAATGACATTTATATTATATACTAACGACTCGGCTTCGCCTTTGGTACATGTTTTCTCTCCATAAGATCTTTCCTTTACAAAAACATTAAAAAATTAATAGCAGAATTGGTCCAGTTGTCCTATAGTTTTACGCTTAGCGACACATTAGGCAGTTTATTTTTATTACCTATCTCGATGTTGTTATAATTAAATCTGTGATATTGACAGAAGTACTAGAATAATGTGTAACTGCTATTTTAACGTCGAAAATAATTCTTAAATGTTATATATTCGTATAGATTTACAACTAAAAAAACTTCGTTGTCACTTGTATCCCCGCGTCGACTTATAAGCTACCCAATTTACTTCGGGATATCGCTGAAGAAATATAATACTAAAATTGCACGTTCAATCAAACACGTGACCGAAGTGAAACCTGATGAAATATAGACTGCCCTTTCTTTCTTTCTGTGTGACGTAGTTGCTATCTCAGAAGTATTACTAGAAAAGCAAATTGTGTATATTGCTATTCAATTAAGCATTATTAAGCCAGAATTATATTAAATAAGGATTTTAGTCACGGTAAACAAACTTATCTTAAACATGGCGAAAAATTGAACGAAATATGTTGAATTGTCATTGTTGATGATGTCTTTAATTGTTAAATATGCCTAAAGTTTTTTAAAAGCTGATTTTCAAAAGGTTAAACGGAAACGACGGTAAAACCCTTCATTGCAGAGGTAAGTTAGTGGCACTGTAATTTCAACATTTTCGTCACTGATTATAATTGTTGCAATTGGTGTTTGTATTCACAGTTTTGTTGCTAGGCAATCGTGTACTTAAACATTCAAAAATGTTACACATGCATAAATAAACGGGTGGCAAATCATCATAATCACAAATAAGTGTTTTATGCACTAGTTGAGATATTAGCAATTATGTGTTAATTGCCGATGAAATAGGCCTACGATTGGCTATGCGGTGTTGCCTGTTGAAAATGATACCTATTTGTAAAATTTTAGTGTGTACAAAATACAAAAGTGTCTGACTTTAATAGTTATCGTACCAGTATGTTACAAGCAGCATTATCAATTTTACTATATATCGCTATATTATACTGCTTAATATATGGCATGTCTACAAATTCCTTATCGCCCTCATTGAATTAGGAAAAAAGCTTCAACTTTCATGTCGCTCTATTTTATTTTGTAAGGAGCAAGTAGGTTTATAACCTGTTGGCCGACAAACCAGATAACAATGCAATATCACAGTTTAAAAATAAGAACAATTACTTTGACATTCTGAGAATTACCTCGTATTATATTATAAGCAATTCTCAGAATACCAGCAAGTTCCACCAAGAAGTTATATACAAGATAGCGTAAACTTGTCACAGTAACGCTACGCTAATGTCGGTTGTAAACACGAGAATCATTACCTAAATTAAGGGAATTATCGACAAACAATGTTACTAATATAATCACAACACAATATGTAGGCTTTACAAAGTGAATTAACCGATATACGTGATTCCGTTCCACAACTATTAATCTCGGAATTATTAATGTAAGTTTATATGTACGTGGTGGACCTATATAAAAGATAATCTTAATTAATATGAATTTTAAATGGCTAAAAGAAGGAATAATTGGATTAAATTGATTTAAAATGAATATTTAATTACAAATCTACGTCAACCCCGCAATCTAACTTGAGGTTGTAATTCATTTATAATTCAAAATAATTTCTTATCATTATTTTTAGATATTTATTATATAATATACTATCAATATTTTTCTTTAATTTAACATTATAATTCATACTATTACTTTAAATAAGGTAATAGGAGCAATGTAGTAAGTGTCCTAAAACACAAAGAGGAAAGTGCAATACGTAATTAGTTTTATTTTATTTTATGCCACATCTAGAAACATTTGCTACGCAAGTTTTTGCGTAGGAGTACCTACCGTAGCAGACATTTCGTATTATTAAATTATCCCCAAGCCTAAGAGAAAATTCTACTTCAGAAAGTGTACAATATTGTATATAGAAGAATTAGGTTTAAGTGAGTTTTTATATTTATATTATTGTTTAGTAAATAATATTTATTTTACAATTACTAGTAAAATTTGTGGGGACGTAACTCTTAAAAACTGCAAGTACCATAACTCTTTTCCTCTAAAGGGCAAAGGGCACAGATGTCTCTGGGCGAGGACGTACCACGCCAGTTTCTATAGGACCAAATGCCAGCAATATTGTCATAAAAGAATCACGCAAATAGGATGAAAACTTATGGTGTTACATACATACATATAAGAACGTACGTTCGCATGCATTTTCTAAAACAAATCAAAAAGACCGCAGTTTAACGTGTATTGAGAAGGGGGTAAACAGTGGTTTCCTCTTCCAAAACATAAAATAATCTGTGATACAACCTCGTAGTTATCTCAAAAATGTGTAAAACCGTTGAGGTATTCTGCATCTAATATCGAGCAAATACCACACAGTAAGCCAAGCGAGTAAGTTTTTTGCATATGTGGTAAGTATGAATATTAAAAAATTTTTGCATACCAGCCAAATTATTTGATGCAAATTGTATACAAAGTTATGACCTGGTTTTTCCACATGTATTATTTAATCAGGATACGTCTAATTTACTTAGCGAAATTTGTCGCTTGCAGTTGTAAGTTTCCGAAGTCGATTTGTAAGTAAGTACAAAGATTATTTACGTAGATACTGCAACATGGATAAAAGCTCGAAAATAATTATTTTTAGAAGGATCTGGAATGGAAAACCAATTCACATAAAATTTTTAAATTAATTCGATTGGATTTTAATATTTCGTCGTAATATAATGAAGTTCATCTAGGCGCTTACGTACTATTATAAATTACTTTACGTACTGCTTCAAACTATTCATCATATTAGATAAAATATAAGCATTTCAACATTGCTAGAGTTTATCAATCACAAAGAAACAAAACGATGTTTTCTGTTTAAGTAGCAAAAGTTGAAACGCAGGCTTATTTGTCACTTTAAAATGGCGTTGTGTATTTTTATGTTTGAGACATATACGCGTAAAGTTTATTTTCTTTCTAAACTTTAAAATAGTATCTGCTATAAATTTCTTGTTTTTGCGTATGTTGAATAATTTCATAAAAATATTGTGATTTCGGTAAATTATATAATATAAGTGAAAATTTTCCATATTTTTTTATTAGTATATGAACTATTTAATTATGTGACAATATTTGGTAGGTAGGTAATAGGTATATTAACTGGTGGTAAAGTGTTCCCAAATACAGTATATTTGTATTGATTCAAAGCATATTTGTAATATACGTAAATGTTGGTTTAGTATCTGGTAACTTATTCTATGAATATACATAATTCGAAGTTGACTCACAAATCATTTCGTTATTAACACTTAATTAGTGGGTAATATGTTAACACGTTGGAAGAAGTGAAATCGAAGGCTAGCTACATTTATTAGATTATAGTATTTGGTCTATTAATTATCAAAATTGTTCTAATTTAGACACTTATGTAGTTTCCTTTTAACGGGCATCTGAGCAGGTGGTTATCTTATGGAAAGCGATCATCAGCCGGAATTGAGTATTTGCAGAGGTGGGACTTACACAAATGCGTCACCCGCTTTTGAGGGGTGAAGGATAAGGAAAGGATTGACGACGGGAAAAGTCAAAGAAATGGGCTGGGGAAAAGGGAAGAAAAGGAAACGGACCTCCGGCTCTCACTCGTCGTACAAAACACAGAAACATGCTACTATTTCACCCTGATCTTCTGGGGGTGTCGTACTATCCTGGTGCGGGCTGGACCAATTCGTGCGGAAGCGTGCTCGATTATCCCCTGATGATTTTATTGGCCGCTCTTCCCAGCTCCCTCCGGTTTGACCCGTATTAAAAACAAAACTATATATGATATATATTCACAACTGTAACTGTTTACAATTTTAGTATAGATTTGGGTTTAGATTTATTGGAAATCGAAGATTTGTACGTGTGAGCGTTATTAAAGAAAACACATGGACAATGATATTTTTACAATAAAACAAATAAATTAATCATCGAATCGTTGGTGCCAACTTGTCAAGTAAAAGTTTTATAGTGCTGTACGTAACTCGTTGTCAGTTATTGTAATAGTACCTAATATTTTTCAGTAATAGGCGGAAGTCATTTCGATTTCTGATGATATCATTGAAGTAAACTTCTCTCCTGCTTAAAAGTATACAACCCCCGGACTTCTTGGTTGTTTTTTTTTTAAGGAAGGGCAAAATAAAGGAGCAGGTGGGCCATCGAATGTTATGTGGTCACCAATGTCCATACACTCTTGTAATACTGATGGTGTAACAGATGCTTTGCCGGCCTTTTGTATGCATATATTTTGCGAGATATAAAATAGGTATTTAATATAATACTTAGAAAATACATCGCGCAAATCATGTCATTATTTGAGCAACAATCACGCGGTTATTTTGTAAAAACAACATATATAAAGGAAAAATTCAAAGAAATTACGTCAACAGTTGCACTTCTTGGTAACACAATTATTAGTTAATATGTGCTTCGTGACATTGGTATGAGAAACGTATTGAATCAAATAATTCAATAATGTCAAATTTAAGTTAAAAGACTTATATTAATATTATTCATTAAAATATTTACATAATTTTCACGATGAAATGTACTCCTTTTTCTTCTTATTGTCTCTGTTATCTTTTAGAAACATTTATAGATATGGTACAATATGTCACCACGATACGTGGATTTTAAGATTTCTCATTAAAATTTATCTAAATATTAGTAACAGTACAAAAACTTTGCGTCCAGTCTTAAGGCGTCTTTTCCTAAAGACATGAATAAGTAGATGAATAAACTTTTGTCCGATGATTACGATGTATTTTATACTAAAGATATTATCTTTGTCGAAAGCTTAAATTTAACACAAAGACAGGACGTAAAATCGGATTTAGGTATACAAGAATTTACCGGTAAAGCCTAGAAGCTATTAAGTTACGGATATTAATATTGTGACATTGTTTCTAATGCTAAGCAAACTGTGTAAAATATGAAAGATCGTTTATATTCATAAAATATTTAATTACATGAAGTAACTTAATAAATGTTATATTTTATCCTAAACAATCGTAAGAAATATACAGAGTTTTGAGTGCGGAAGGAGAGCATGTTTCACTCAGAGTAGGAGAGCTGGAGGCCCGTATCCCTTTTCCTTATCATTTTATCCCCTCATCAATGCTTTCTTTGTTCCACACCATTTGAGGTCGGCGGAGACGTAAGGCTATTTGCGGAGGCATTACGTTTCTGCAAATGATCTTGGGCGGTGCGCTTACCATCATGCCACCCACCAGCTCCTTTGCTGACAAAATAATATAAAAAACTAGTTTTGCGGCTTCGCACACGTTAAATTCGGAGTAGTTTAAAATATCTTATTATACATGTAAACCTTCCTCTTGTTTTCAATTTGTTTCTTGTCTCTCCAATAGTTCTTTATTATTGGTTGTCTGGAAGAGATAACTACTAGGTGATATGGCCGTCTAGTCAATTGCCAAATTAGTTGGTAAGATGCGATATTTTGCGCTTAAAAAACCCTTTTAAAAGTGCAGATATTTAAATGAAGACATTAGGAAGGCTAGAGCACGTCCTACACCCATAACTAACCAAACGACATTCAAGAGAAGCTCGAACTATTTTTAATTCATTCGCAATTAGGTCGAGAACTTGCAAGCGCAGTTACAATTATAGTTCCAAGGAAGTGTCTAATCTCCGCCGTCTTAGGATTGCCAAGTTCTGAAAGTTTTGGAGAAGATCATGACTGTTTTGAGTATTCCAGGCACGAATTAGTCCCCGTAAGCCTGGGAGCGAACAGATGTTTGCATGTTAGGGGGTTAAATAGTTTTAGGGACCACTTTAAACTGTAGTTTTGTATGAAGTTTTTCTTTTAGTAAGAGACGTTCGTGGTTTATAAGAATGCGTATTCCGATTAGGTATATAAAAAGCCATACTGGACAGAAGCTGAATCTTATAAACAATACATACTGCTGTGTTTCGTTTGGTGAGTGGGGGAGCCGGAGGCCCTTACCCTCTTCCTTACCCTTCCTAGTCCTTTCCTTTATTCCTTTTCTACATCCTTCTCCAAAAAAAGTCGGCAATCCATTTGCACAGGCGTAAGGTCTCCAATGGACCAAAAAAAAGTATTCTTTCACTCCGTCACTTACACAATCACATATACAAATTGTTGTATTGTATCATATATTTTCCATATTAATAACTAGCCTCGATCATACGAATACACAAACCTACAGTTGGCATTAATAACTTCAATAACCAATATTACAAACACAAGTATCTATCAACTTACATTAATAACTTAAGATTTGTTTAACAAACCTTCGCCTATTAAAGTGTTTTATACCACATTAATTATACGATAAAATATCTCACAAATGACAAGTCGCAATTAGTCAGTCAACGTGTTATAATTTGTAAGCGAAATGTATAAAGCTATCGAGAACATAGAACATTCGATAAATATCGTATATTAACTTAATTACCAAGAATACTGCGTAATACTCCTTTATGCGCATGAAACGTTCATTTCTATTAAATGCCAATATGGTACTTATATTTACACTAATAGATATTTTGACGAAAGGCTAGAGAATTGTAGGTTAAATTCATTTAAATATAAGTAAAACGAGCGCAATTAACGTATTTAAATATAATTTCAATTGATAATAACAGTTTACCAAATAGCCACTACTGAGTTTATCTTTATTGCTATTAATTATACATTGATATACTTGAAATAATATAACGATATTAGAAAATACGTATAGGACATTCTTGAATTCGAATTCATCAATACAGTGAGGTTTGTGAAATCTTTTTAAAAGTGAAAAGCGACGAAACGAATGCATAATAAAGCAATTTTAGCAATTCATTGTTCCCAGCGGTCACCGTGAATAGACTTGTGTCAAAATACTAGAACGAATCCGTGACATTTAGAAACTTTTGGATGCTAAATGTGAGCATTGCGAATATAGATTACAATTTAATTCTATGCAGTGCATTTGAAAATAAAGGTGGTCTGTTGTTTAGGTACATCGCTGCCATAATAGTAACAGAAACCATCGCTTGATGGTGACCATGATAGTAACATGACTTCAAACTTTATTAAGCGTTTTTACTTTTAACTTTTTAACAATAAGCAAACAAAGTTGTCGTAATAGTGGGCAACCAAGAAAGTTATTAACCGAACATGTACATTAAGTTAATTCTTAAGATACTCAGTATAAACATTTATAATAAGATAGGTATTTATAATCAAAATTTTATTTTATATTTGATATTTCTAAAGTACTCGTTCCTAAGTTTTCTTCTCCTTGGAATTTCTCAGTGCTCGGCTTAGAACTTGATCTACATTATTCTATATTGTTTATTTCCATTTATTTCTACGAATGTGGTGAATGTTATTGAAATTGCTTCAACATGCTGCTTGGTATTGTATCTAAAAGAAAATATGTCAAATTAATTAAATAGATATATAGGTAATACTAACTCTTTGTAATCCATACACAAATAAGAAATAGGTTTTTACCGACATGGTTTTAAAACAGCCAGTAAGAATAAAAAAGTGTTTACTTGTAGGTTCGTTATAAAAAACGTCACGTAATGTCGAGGGTCATGAGTCATGACGTCACGACACGCATGTAAGCTTCGAGCTTCTTAGAGTTATATCTTGGTACTGTCTTTTCACTGGGTTAAGTGGTATATGCAAATTATATTGGCTAGACGGTAACGCATGTAACAGTGTGAAGAATGTAACTTTAATAGACAGTGTGTAAAAAATTCGTGTATGTCGTGTAATGGCTCTAATCTTATATGAAATGTTTAGTGTTCTTTATATAAATAATATGTAAAAATATATTTTACCCGCGGTTCCGTACGCGTTAAATTTGAAGCATTAGATGTTGTACATACCTATAAACCTTCCTCTTGTATCTATTAAAAAAAATCCCATCACAATCCGTTGAGTAGTTTTAAAGATTTAAGCCTATATATGGACATAGGGACATAGATATAGAAAAAGCGACCTAGTTTTATACTATGTAGTGATTAGGAACATAAAAGCGGAGGAGTTAAGAACAATTCCAAGAAATACTATGGAATAACGGGGGCTGTTATACCTACCTGAGAACTAATGAAGTATTTACGTTGGAAGTGACAAACGCTTGGTTAACCACCAATTTAAATTATGCTATGAAACTGAGAGTGAATAATGTAAATATGACTATATATGCTACTAGCTTTTGCCCGCGGCTTCGTACGCGTTAATTCGGAGTAGTTTAGTAGATGTTATTGTACACATAAACCTTCCTCTTGGATCACTCTATCAATTCAATAAAACCCCATCAAAATCCGTTTGCGTAATTTTAAAGATTTAAGCATACATAGGGACAGAGAAAGCAACTTTGTTTTATACTATGTAGTGATATTGTTTATTGTACAAATTCAAGTGCTCGACTTCACTGCCTGGGTAAAGAACCCTTTTTTTACCCACCAGCTCAATTGCTGACTATGATATAGTAGTAAGCAAATGAGTCAGTTTTTTTATTATCATATTCGAATTCCTGTATGTTTATAGCACAATAATATTACGTTAGTAGGGTTATTCAAGCTTATATAATAGCTCTTTTATATGCTATCTACTATATAAAAATAAGTCGGCTTTTCCTTCCTGACGCTATAACTCCAGAACGCACGAGCCGATTTCCACGGTTTTGCATTCGTTGGAAAGGTCTCGGGCTCCGTAAGGTTTATAGCATAGAAAATTCAGGAAAAAATTCAACGGAAAAACGGGAAAATTTTTCACATACAGCCATCTGGTGGCGAAACGGAGTTCGCCGAGTTTGCTAGTAAGGTATAAATATTTTTTCAGTAATCGACTGTATTTGTGCAGCTCTAAGTAAGTTAACCTTTATAAAAAAAACTCTGTATTGATTAATAAAACCATTTATAAAGTAACGTATTTTTATCAGTTTGTAGTTTTAAATTACATCAAAAACAAATAAACGTGTCTAAGTAAACATAGAAACTTCATAATATAAAATTTCAAAACGTATTAGTAGGTACATATTAAATTTATTATATGTCATCTATAATTTTAATAATGTTGCCCACCTTTGTGTGCTTTAATTTTATTATGCGGTATACGATGTAAAAAGCCTTCAAAGACGATCTCCCGAGGACTATAAATCATAAAATTTCTGCCGAGTTTTGTCTTTTATACTCTGTTTCAGGGTACTGTGTTGTAATATATAAATACGAAAATAACTTAGTATTAAAGGAAAAATAATTTATGAGCCTAATCGAAAAAATATCCACATTTTATTAAAATATTTATTGATTTTAAAGCAAGCTTAATCTTGTCATTTAAACCTAGAAATCTCACTAAATAATAAACTTCTTTTTCTATTTCAGGTAAACAATTTGTCTCCACAGAGGGTCAGAGCGAATGAAATTGTAAGTAAATTTAATTACTACTCGGCCTCTACGATCAACGTCTTAAGTTGTTGGTTTTGAAATAGGTACAGGTATAAGAATGTAGGTAGTAATAGTAGAACCTACATAGTAGATACTTTTGTTTTATTAAATTCACTAGCTGCGCCCCGCGGTTTCACCCGCGTAAGTACGTATCCCGTAGGCATATCGAGATAAACGTACCAAATTTCATTGCAATCGGTTTAGTAGTTTTTACGTGAAAGAGTAACAATGTGTGTGCACACACATCCTTACAAACTTTCACATTTATAATATGAGTAGTATGTTCTTATGACTGAATTTTTTTTATAAAGATTTCTGACGTTAGCTCATGTATGTATGTTTTTTAACTTACCCTAGTGCCTTATGTTATTATTTCTACAAATAAGATATATTGAGGTGTTAGATTCAGGTAATAAAATAACGCCAGTGAAATCAGATTTATTGTATAATTAATAATTAAGCCAAAATTTTCACCAAGCATCTCGATTTAATATGTACATGTTGGTATAATGTATGTGTGTTATAAAGGTTTGGTGGAAAAAAGTGCCATAGTCTTACTCTGAATCGATTTATTTTAGGATAGTCTGCTGTTGTTATGAAAATTAAACCATGTACATATTGTATAATTACAATACTAGCAATTCGCTCCGACTCCGCCCGCGGTATATAATGTATCCCACATATTTGTACACACAGCGAAGTTGCAATTTTCTTATGGTAAAAGAATTTTTGAATCCAGTCCAGTAGTGTTTATGTGAAAACATTACAATCAAATCTTTCCTATTTATAATATGAGCATAGATAAAAGAAATAAAGTAACATTTATATGGAATTTACTCTCAATAGTGGGATGTCTGCCAAAGACCACACTGCATACAATAAATAATGAATTGACGTATCTGCATATAATTACCCGCATCTCATACAATCGGGATACACGTGCACTGAATACAGAATGGTCGATTATAACTCCTAAAAAACGGTATAAATTAAGGACTTGTATTGTATGTTTTTGTGAGGCTACGGCTATCGTGTTTACGAAAGTTTTTAGACAAAAAAAATTGTTAAATTCCTGCGAATAGTACAATCTTTTTTACGCTTTTAAATCTTTTAGTATACTCGTACATAGTTACGCAGTTTTGTTTCGGTGGACGAAATAAATATATTTTATATATATAAAATAGATTATTCAGGTAGCGCTAATTTTCGAAACAGTTTCCAATTACTATACGATCTTGTTTTAAAATTTCTTACTTCCAAAAAAATTTCTCATACTTCAATGGAAAATTGGGCTATGAAATGTCGAAAAATGAATAAAATAATTGAATTGCTAGCACAAGCCTTTAAGCAAAGCCTCTATCGCAGGTACGCTATTGGTTATCGTATCAATATTTCAGTGGCATTTCTAAACGCTCGGAAGTTTGTTATAGCGATCGTTTTCCCTATAATTGAGGAATTTTCCCGTGTTGCGAGCTTCGACGAGATTGCTCATTTATGGCGCTGTGTGGGTGGGGGTCGATGACCGGATGCGGGCAGTTATTTAGCCTCCTGGAGTGAATGGGGATGTTATTCTTTATCGTTTCAGATCGATCGGATTCTGCCAATCGTTTTTTTATAACTACACCGTTATAATTATACTAATTGCCAATAGCCAAGTGATCGATTTATAAATGTAGCACCACAGCCCCTGATATGCTGATTATTAATATAATTTAACTATTACTCTTTTATTGCATATATGTCTTAAACTGCATTCACTGTTTTTAATTTCAGTAGGTTATCGCAAAATAATTCAAATCAATAAATATTTAAAAACATTTGTTCGGGATACTATGTTGAAGGTAAATTAAGAAAAATTTTGAATTTACATGCAACAATATATTACTAATACCTACTTCAATTGTGAGTAATGAGTTAGACGCATAAAATAATCGTAATGTTATCAGCTAATTACTAACAGTATGATGAAAATAATGTAATACTTTAATTTGGAAAAATATCGAACTAGAAAACTCCTTATTACACATCACTATAAAGATGCGATTCGATTGAAAAACTAAATAGGTTGCTAAATGATCAGCTAGCTATAGTGTCGGGGAAATGTCCACTGACTAATGTGTGAGCTCATTCTTTGAAGGCGAATATTGGACCAATAACTGAATGTGTTAGGTTTACACGGCGCAATATGGTAATTTTCACGGATTTTAATTCATATGTAGTAATAAGTGTAATCGAATTAAATGTAGGACAGCTAGACCACTCTTTATAATACAACATTTGAAGAGTGACTAAAATATTGTTTTTTCGGAGTATATTATTATTTATATGTTGAATTTTATTAGAAAGAGCTTTCAGATAAAAAACATTGAACAAATAATGATCACTACAAAGTGATATGGCTGCCTAATAAAATGTAATCTTTAAATAATGTTTTACAGCCCCTATACAGTTATTATACGAGTTATAAATAATAAGAACATGGACATTAATACTCCACCAAAAAGCATCAGAATTATTTTGTATTATCTTCCACGGAGTCAAAGCAAAACTCATCGGTCCCGAGAGCTAACTGACTTATGATCTGTCAGGAGGTCCCTTTAAACTTTTCGAAGATATGACAACACACATTATTCAAGTCGGTTTTCTGATTACGCTAAATTAGATTCCATTCCTTTGGAATTGTATTATTATTTGAGTGTTTTATTATTATTTGCGAGATTCGTATGAATAAACATATGAATATGTGACATTATAAAATTGTGAATTAAATTCAATTAAGCAGATCTTTATATAATAAAATGAAATAGCTCAGTTAATCCGAGTACAATGTATAAAAAGCTACAAAAAATACATAAGTAAACTAAAGTAAAATCTACAATTAATTTAAAGCTTTATTAATGACTACAGTTAAATAATGTTCTAACCTGATACTTCAAACAAAGAGTATCTGGAAATGTTTAACGGTAATTCAAATATTCTTCACAAATATTATGCATAGCTAGACTTAGTAGGAAGTAAGATTACTCAAAAAATCTTGTAATCAGTAGGGATATCAATCTTAGTTGTAAAATCCTCAATTAATCTTACACTCTGAGCTATTTTCCACTTAAAACTGTATTAAAGCCATTTAAAACTAGGAAATCTGAATAATTATAGTACAACAATTATAACACGGTCATTATTGCACAATTATTTTGTTCAAATACCATCTCAATTAGCATTGTCAACTGATAACGTTATTAATGGGAATAAAAAGGGTTTTAATTGAACACAGTAATCCTTTAGCAGTTGTGGCTCAGTAGTTCGGACCTCGGACTTAAGTCGAAAGTTTGAGTATGCAAGAAATAAATAGATTTTTCAATATCTCCACATGTTATCTACCAGTGCTGGAATCGGTGTAGGAAAACATTGTGAAGAAACGGGCACGTCTAATATCAAACGTTCGACCACGTGTGACACCTACCAAACTGCAGCAGGCCAGCATGGCGGATAATGCCCTGAGCCCTCATAGAAGTGCAGTGGGAACATAGGGCCCTGAGAATGGCAGTTATAGTTTTGTATATATCAATGCAAAGCTTTTCCATGCTACTGTGTTTATCTAAATTGCTGGACACCGCTAACCAAATATGTCCGTAAAACAATTTATTCCTAAACACTACTGATCTTTAATATTACCCGTCGGTCGTCGTTATATTTAACCCAAGTTCAATACTACAAAGATAAATATATTCCAAAATGAAATAAAAGAAAGCAAATGAAATTATGAACATTAACTAGCTGCACCTCGCGGTTTCACCCGCGTAAGTCCGTATCCCGTAGGAATATCGGGATAAAAAGTTACCTGTGTTATTCCAATTGTCCAGCTATCTACGTTTCATTGCAAACAGTGTAGTCGTTTTCGCGTGAAAGAGTAACAAACATACCACACATCCTCACAAACTTTCGCATTTATGATATTAGTAGAATTATGAGAATTAAAGTCATCGCACACTTAGTTTCAGATTTCAATGTCAATCGTATGAAAATAGAAATACTACCACTAGCAATCTGCTTGAATAATTGTTTACAAAATAGAATTCCCGCTCTCAAATTGGGTCCTAATGAAGAGATTCCTCTGGAGACAGAGCTTTCTACTGCGTTATAGAGATTGGTACGGCAAGCCAGGGCTTAGTGTGTTTTGAACGTGTCTACTATTATTGGCGAAAGTTATGTACCTGGTGCATGCGGGTGTTTGGATATTCGGTCTGATAAATACCAATGTATATTTTACCAGCTTTTTTTAGGAAATAACCGCGGAAATGGGATGTTGCACTGCGGTTAAAAGTAGCTCTATCCACCTATGTCCAGACAAAAAGTCATATCATAAAATCGCCCCAGTGTAACATGAAAGAAAGACAAACAAACACAATTTCACATTTATGATGTTAGAGGGGATGCTTTGTGCTGGAGAGTCAGTTGATTTCATATAGCAGTTATAACGTGATATTGTTTCAACGACTAACGTATTCCTCATCTCCGTACTTGGTCTTTTCTATTATGTATGTATCGTTTTAAGGACTAATCATCGAAAAAGTTAATAGAAACCAATACTACCCATATTTTCAACGCTATGCTTAAATTAGAGTATCTAAATTTTATCAGTACATTCAGTGAAAATCAACAACACGTATATACTTAAATACGACTGTTTAATTGTATACTAGAGCCCAATACTACCGCCTACGAACACGTCCCAAAATTATATCCGTTTAATCAGAATAGTGTATATATCTTTAGTTCTTTAATCACAAATAGACAATTAAATCATACTTTTGCTGAGACATGCTTAAAAAATAATGAGTAGGTATCATGAGCGTCCATATAAATTCTTTGTTTTTTCCGCTATGTGACACTTAGGGGTCACATATAAACCCAACGTCGAACGAATTTTTGAAAACGGTGCAGTAGTTTCTGAGATAAGCGCGTACAAACAAACAAAATTTCTAGGTTAATTTTGTTAGTAGTAAAGAGGTAAATAAAGATTTATGCGTTGATTTTCATATCAATATAATTATACCACTAAAGTGTATCAAACAACCATATGTACATATAAATTAAAATTACTCCGCTACTTTACCAATCTTATTCAGTAAATATTCCCTTTTTGAAAGGATTTTATTAAAATTTACATGTCTAAACTAATAATTTTAAAATATTTTAACCGGCTACGGCATTAGTACGCTAAGCTCGACATATTTTCAACCGATTTTAAAAAAGATGGAGGTCACAATGCGAAAATTTTGATGTTTTTTTAAAGCTGGCGCTTTCCTGTGTTGAACATTTAAATTAATTCTAGTTTTGATAATTTTAAGGGGTTTTAATTTTTGTTAAAAATATCTAATATATCATTCAAGATTTTCTCAATGATTTCAGAGACGATGTTTTTTCCTTAATTCACTACGAGACGGTTTAAAAAAAGTATCTTGTAAGCATATAAAACCACTTAGCAACATAATATATGCAAAGTCAATGAACCTGTTATTGCATATTACTTAATCTTATCGCGACCATTTAACCGAACTGTTAACTTTAACACCCACTGCTGAATGTTTTGTTAGAACGGAAATTGAATAATTTCATGTAGAAATTTAGCACTAACAGATAAAATGTACGAAAATGTAACATTGTGTATGTTTAACTATTACACATTTAAATAACATCTGGCAGTTTATTAGTCGTATTAAAAAGAAAGGTGATTATTTTGAATCATATTATACAAATATCATCATCACCATCATCATCATAAGCCCATTTATGTTCTGCTGGTACACAGGCTATGAGGGTTCAGGCCATAATCAAATGTCACATGTTGTCGAACTTTAAATTCACGCCGGTTTCCTCACTATGTTTTCCTTCACCGTTCTGAACAGTGATGATGTTACCCACATGCGCATATAAATTGAAAAATCAATTTATTTCCTGCTCGCTCGCCTGGTCTCTAACCCCGACTATCGATTTTGAAGTCCGAAGTCCTCACCACAGAGACACCACTACAATCATTACTATTAATATAAAAATATTATAATTCATATAATTTATAATACGCGTAAATACACGCTTAGCCCAAGATCCCACTGCTCGATGCTGTAGTATTAAATTAACTTTGAACGATTGTTGAGAGAGAATGCAATGGATTAGCGATAGGTTACCGAAAATTAATAATCACGCACACAAAAGTAAATTTCTAAAGGAGATTGTCGCAACAATACATGCGCTATACCCACAATGTGTAGTAAATATATAAAGTTATGCTATTCGGTCGGTAGAATCGACGTCTGTCCATACATTCTCTATTACGTAAATGTTTGTGCAACGTTGTTAATTTTATAATAATTTGTTGTCGAAACTGTGCAGCGTGCCGTGATAGTATGTTAATAGTAAGATTTATTGTGCATTTTGCGTTAGTTGCTATTTAACTTTTGAGTATAATCGGCTGTAGCGGTGGAATTTAAACGTTTCGCTGGATAGTAGGTAAGCCCATTGAAGTTTTGATGTGGCTTAGGTTTTTATGTCACCTTTTTTTAGGGAAGCGTATGTTTTATCCAACACAGGAACTGGGTCAAATAATAGTCTCGTTCGACTTGTACCCTTTATTAGCTCACTTCACAATTACACTACACTATGAGCGTCACAACTTGACTGTGTCCGTTAGCACCAGTGTCCTGCTCCCGACTGTCTTATATTAATACAAGCTCATAACAACACGACAATAAAATCCTCTGATTATCTGTACAAAACGTGACATTGGCAGAATCCGTCCTCAGTGGAATCGGGAGTTGCCATTTAATAAAGAAGAAGAAGAAGACTGTCTTTTAAAAATGTGCCTCTTCCGACCTCCCTTCCACCCAGCCATGTTTTTTTTTATACTTTTCCACTACCCGCAAATTTTAATTTTCAATAATTGCCAGTATTAAATAAGTAAATTAACAATTATACAATATTTGTCATAAATTTATTAAAACCTTTCATATGGAAACAATTTTACTAATGTCACTATTTAAATACATAGTGTATCGCATACCTACAATGGTACTCGTATTAGCTTTAAAATGTTTTGCGTGCGAAGTCTGTTGAATAGGTTTTTAGACACAAAAATAGGCCTTGATTTTCTGTTAAGGTTGGAATATGATATGCCTGTACCACTTAAAACGAATCCCAATAATAGAAGAAAGTAGTATGGGGTACATATACGCCGAGTGTAATGTAAATTTACCCTCAACATAGAGGGCGGAGGCTCTAATCCTTTTACTTACCCTTCTCAGTCCATTCTTTTATTCCCGTTGACAATCCTTTTCTTATCCTTTAAAGGCGAGCATCACATTTTCATAGACCTTAACTCTGCAAATGTTCATGTGCGGTGGTGGTCTCTTATCGTCACGTGATCACCACTCTTATCATATACCCCTATGATATAAATAAAACATTATAACAACGCGATTTTCTTTTTCTCATATTCAGAAGTACTTTTTGGTACTCGAATTTCATAGGCAGCTTATAATAAAAAAAAAATAGCAAGAATTAATTTAACTGTCACGTGTGACAGATGAAACGAGAGCGCGGAACTACGCACCAGCTCCCAATACATCAAGAAGATGCGAGTTAAACACGAAATAATTGCTCTGGGACGCCATATTCCCACAACTTCTGATTCTTATGAAACGGGCTGTGAAAAACACGACATAAAAGTATTTTATGAAATTATAATTTAATATCCTTGTGACTTTATTGATGACATGAATTTTAAAGACGTGTTTAAATTGTATTAAATCTTTATTTAACATTAGTGAAATATATGTTAGTGACCGTCAAAACCGGCTTTTCGTCAGAATGCGTTTTCCCTAGTTAAAACTAGTTGTAACTTTATGCCTTTTTTCAACTAGTTCTATCCATGGAAAAACCATTTTTTTTGGTAATTAGAAAAAGCGCATTCTAACGGAAAAGGGGTTGTAACTGGAACATATACAACAAATATGCGTCTATGCATTTTGATTCTTCAGTTCAACAATATTGCTGAAAACTTTGTTTAAATATTATCACTACTCGGGCGAGAACGTTTCAATATACGTTATCAACCCAGTGTTGATAATAATGGTGTTGCGAGGAACATTTCGAGAGCGACTCTGCAACACGTCGTTTTAACTTCGATGCTACGCAAATGTTTGCTATGGAGTCGATGGTTAAATGGCATTTTCGCTGTAACTTAGACGAACTAAAATGCAATGTGAGTGTCATGCATTTAAATTAAGGATGCATCTGATACCGCTACCCGGCTAACCCGAAGTATCGTCGATATATCGGTATCGACGATATTTTTATGACCGATTCAACGATACTTTTTAATTTAATTAAACCAAGAATCTAATAGTCTAAGAGCCCGTGAGGGCCAGACCTTAGTTAAAGTATAAAATCTAAAAGTTTCTCTGTGTATGCCCACTATAC
>NW_024045132.1:2906784-2923896 GCF_012273895.1 Zerene cesonia | reverse complement strand
ATAGTGGGCATACACAGAGAAACTTTTAGATTTTATACTTTAACTAAGGTCTGGCCCTCACGGGCTCTTGCTCTATAATATATAAACATAATCACTTACATATTGATACAATTCAATGTACAAAAAACCCTTCTTAGATCCGTAAAAATTTCATAAATTGTTTGATTACCGGGCGAACTTTCGGAAATTCTTGAATGCAATTCTTGCTATCGTAAAATAATGGAATGTTTTTTTTCCTTAAAAGTGAATGTTAACAGTATTACGAGTTTAAATTCTACCCTGTTTACATATAAAAATAACTTACAATAGAAATGAATGAAAGAGTGAGTGAGTGAGTGTCTAAATATAGCATCGTTAAATTAAATGTACCTAATGAGTAGTGAAAGGGCTTGCCAAATAAGAGAAATATATCAAAGGCCCTCTATCTTCAATGTATGATGTTTTCTTTGTTATTATCTTTGTTATTGATTCTACTCCTTCCTCCTTCTAAATTATTAATGTTTATTAATGGAACAAATAAAATACATGCTGTCGTAATACGTAGTTTAATTGTTTTGATAAAATGTACATTTAATATTTATAAATGGAATACGTGACAATGTGCACTTACAATATTAATTTCTATAATGATATCAATTTAAATTGCGCAAAATACAGGGCCAATAAAATTTAAATTTCTCGAAATAAACTTACTCAAAACATAAGCAAGCTTACCTTAAAATAAAACACAACAGCAATAAAATAAAATAAAAATATAACATAATAATAACCACAAAGAAACTTCAATATATTTAACAGCAAACCTTCCACGATCAATTTGACATCGGATATTAATAAATCTATATTTTTGTATAACCGATGTCCCGTTGTCAGGCGTAGGTAGTTGATAATTGAGCTAGGCTGTAATCAGGCGCGCGCCGCTCGGGCGCCGGGGCGTCATGACTAACTACCGACTGAGGGATGCTGTCATTGTTGCTAGCTCGCTGAAATATTAGTTTTTTCTCAATAAAGTCAAGTTTGAGTTGTAATTGAAACGACAATTTTACACGCATCCAGAATTTTTGTAGTGTTGACTTTTAATTTTATAAATAATTTGAATATAACTTATTGCAAAATTTTCTCCTGCGCCTATTATTTTTAGAAATTATTCAAAAAGACGAGGATAAGGATAGGACAGATAACGCCTTTTAAAATTGTTTTATTATACTTTCATGCATTGAATTAAAATATTTTTGTAATCAGACACCTAAATGTAATATCATTATATAAATGGTCCATTAACATGTATCGAAGAAGCTTCCTCCATTTTTTGCAATATAAAAAAACCTTTAATAAAGAATTAAAACGAACTACTAAGCTCGTGTGATCACTTTAAGTGAGTTAAGTAATTCCTTGTTAAGACCCGGAAGTGGATTAATCAAAAAGGCTTTTTTGACAAGGTCTTTTCAAAATCATTTTTCACGAACTCATTAAGGTTCTTATTTTAAGCAATCTGTTTTGTTTTTAGATAATTCTTTGAGGGTATAATAACTTTGATGTAGGTATTACGTTATCAATTTATTTATACACAATCCACATACCCTGTGGTCGAAAGGAAAAGGCGAGGTGAAAACCACAGCGTGGGGAAACCGGCCTATCGAAGAATCAAAAGTTCGACGACTTATGACATCTGCTAACCCACATTTGGCCAGTGCCGGAACCCTCGTAGAAGGCCCGTGTCCCTGCTGTAGCATCATAATACGAGTATATGGGTTTGATGACGATATTTGTTTTGCAAAAAAGTATGGACTTGTTTTTTGAACGCGTCACTGATGTCTTACGATTAGACGCGCATCTTAATTGCGACATTCAATGTTAATTACATCTAATGGTCTTAATTGATCGGTGGGTAAAGCTATACAAAGTGCGGTAAACTTTAAGATGGGTTACCGCTATAGTATTGAAAGTTTTAGAAGGCATCTTAATGGCGCATTTTATGAATTGTTAAACCCTACGTGTTACGGTCCCTATAGATAATTAGTAACCAAGTTAAGTTCCCAAAGAAATGTGTCTGAAAAGTGCATATGACATTTATTTGTGGCTTTTGCTTCCAGTAGGTAGTATCGGGCTTTAGATTATGCTGGTTAAGGGGTTGGCAGATTTATGTATCTTATATTTTATATTAGTACCATCTTCAATTAAATAAACATCTATTTACTTCAATAAATTATGTATTATCCGATACAGCCAGTAATGAAACGTTATCGCCGTCACTGACGTCATTCGATATGTCTGAATTCAATCGTCACACGCCCACACACCCTATAACCTAGAGTTATAACACTTCATATTACTCGGTCACGAAGATTACCATACTGCCGTACAGTTAGGAAGTTTATTGCTATGTTTAGTTGTGGTGCTACGCGTCTATAATAAACTCGCTGTGTGTGTAAAATAGGGGATGAAAATTGTCGAAATTGAAAGACGCCTCGGCGACGGATTGGGCCAGCTCGCGCCGGGGAAGTACCACACTCCCATAGGAGAGCAGCGTGGAACAGTAGCATGCTACTGTGTTTCGTACGGCAACTAGGGAAGCCGGAGGCCCGTTTCGTTTTACTCACCCTTCCCAGTCTATTCCTTCTTTCTTGTCGTCAATCCTTTCCTTATCCTTTTCCCCTTAAAAGCGGCCAGCGCAGTCGCAGAGGCACTTCCTCTGCGAATGTTCATGGGCGATAATGTTCGCTTAGCGCCAGGCGAACCACAATTTCAGTTGCCCGCTTATGGCGTAAATAAAAATTTTCAATATAAGCACCGACGACGGACGAGGAATGACTTTAATTAAATAAAAAATAAAGCTTGGATTTTCTTGTTGTCTATAGTACATTTATGATAACCAGAAGTAGTGAAAAGAAGCGAAATAATGAACTATTTTCTTTATACATAAGTCTTCTGGTCCTTTTCTTTGTCTAAATCCTTGCTGCAAACAAAACTCATTTCCAATTCCATTACCATCTCAATAATTACTCGTAAATAAAAGGAAAAGTGTAGAATATAGTATATTTGATAACTCATATTTTTTCATGAACAAATAGCTATACAAATTTGTAAATTCAATAAAAAAAGTATCTAATAACAAATAAAATAACAATGTACATAACTTATAGTTAGAATTTATTTATTTAGGAAAGAAATATATTTGTCTGTAATGGCAATTGTTTACCCGATATATTCTCAACAGACAAAGAATAATAATATAAAATACCAATATATCTAAAATAACACTAATTTATAAATATTAAATACGAAATCATTATTAAAAACATAATTCACCTTGAATGTGCAGATGGTCTCGCATCCCGTGCTAATATTTAAACAAATGATATATGAAATATGTGAATAAAACGAACAAACTGTATCGCAAACGTGGAACTATATTGCGTGACCAATAGTGTTATCTCCGGTCTCTTATTATTATTATAAATATATTTATTCGCCTGTTATACAACTGGTTTATTGTTATACAAAGTATATGTTACAGCTTATACATTATTGTGTCATAAAATGTGAAAGAATTTTACATTTGTGTTTAACAAATTTCAATCGATGTTCTTCGAGTACTGGATTCCTTATTTTTTATTGCCTAGACACTTATTAATTGAGAAATTACACACCATAATGATTATAAAATGATGAAATGTCATACATACATGTGATCTCATCGTTATTTATAAAAAATATATATCTGAAGATTTTGTTTGTTTGAACACGCAAACTCAGGACAAAAATTAATTATCGAACCCCTGCTTTTGTTGATCATTTTGACCATTTCTTTCTTCCATTCGAACCCTATTGAGGAAGACCTTAGGCATGATGCCATATAAACATCATTTACGACTTGGGTGACATCGCTCAGCTAACCACTAAAGCTAAATTACTATCCTAATTCATATAAAGAAAACAGAATTATTCTTTGCATCTATTTATGTTCTAATAAAAGGCAATTATTGATTTAGTTTAAGTCAGTAAACTAATTAATTTAAATTCAATCACACGTACGATTACCTTTATAATTTTACGCTTTTTTACCAACACGTCATGAGAGTGAAATGTAGACCGAAACCAACCAAGAATGAGTATAACTATTACTTGAAAAAAAAACCTATCATACCAGTTAACAAATACAGGTGCACTTTTAATTCGTGCGTAATTAACTTGTCTTTAATAAGTGGTTTGATGTGTTTCAGTACACTCAATTGCGGTCGTGATGTTGAACCTTTTCGTAATGTGATTTGTGATTTGTGATTATTTATTTTTAGCTGGCTGGCTGGTTTGTTGTTAAGGTTGCCCTTGTGAATAGAAACGTCATGTTTTTTGAGCATTATCGCGCGGTGATGAATACGATTTTATTATGAAATCAATCTTTGTTTATAAGTACCAGTATTGTATATTCGAAACTCTAATGTTCATCTCATGTTTGGTTTATCTTTGGTTATGTGTTATAGTCATACAATAAGATAAAAACAGTACAGTCATACAAAAAGTGTTTTTTCGGACATTCCCAAAGCGAAGATTCTTAAATTGATTTTTGATTTTGTTATGCGATAACTGCGTGGATTTCTCGAAAAATCATGGTGCAGCTAGTAATAAATGTAGGTTATATTTATTACTAGCTGCACTCCGCGGTTTCATCCTCGTAAGTCCGTATCGCGTAGGAATATCGGGATAAAAAGTTGCCCATATGTTATTCCAGTTATCCAGCTGTCTACGTACCAAAATTCATTGCAATCGGTTCAGTTGTATTTGCGTGAAAGAGCAACAAACGCACACACATCCTTACAAACTTTCGCATTTATAATATTATATGGTAGGAAGTAGAATTTATATAAGCATTATTTTTAAACATACGCCGGGATGCTTTCTCTGGCGTTTAAAGCAGTTTTAATTCCTAGTGTGGAGAAGTGATGGCGATAGACGACCTATACAAATGTGTCTTCACACCTAATCTATATGAAACACTATAACTTGATATTGATGACGGATATAAGATTTCATGGTTATTATTCTTTAATGCTTTACGGTGCTATGACGGCAATTTTAGTTGTAAAAGAGTTTAATAGAAATATGGTCTTCACACTGCTGCAAAGATTTTTACAACACAATATTACGAGAAGCATATTTGATGGTTAATGTTATTGTTTTTACTCTGCTATCGAAATGGATAGATATAAAGTTGATGTCCATAATTTCTTGTTAACCTATCTTGCTTCTAGCTTTTTGTATTGGAATTTGGACAAGATAACATGTCCGGATCGGCTAGTAAGGAAAACAATTAGAAGTCGTTCGGTACGTGCATACGGCGTTATTGGACACCCGCTGACTATATAAGCTGTTTATTAGCTTGCCATTCCCCATTTGTCTTCATTGTTGATATGAGTTGACTTCTTGCTTACTATTCATTTAGATATGTGTAATCTTCAATTATTATTGTAGATATTGCCAGTATATTTTGCAACCGACTTCAAGAAAAGGAGGAGGTTATCAATTTGGTACTGTATTTTTATTTGCGCGTGTTCGTGGCTTTTTGATAGGTGAACCGTTGTTTAAGATGATTCTGAAGTCGGCCACGTAGTCCCATTCAAATTCGGTTTAGTTCTGAAATCCGGCTGATTGAGTTTTTTGTTAAAAATAATTGTTCTTTGAGCTGTAAGATCTGGATTAAGCTACTTGTATAGCTTTCGAACTGTGTTTAATGCATTGGTCTTAAACCGATTTGATATTTGATTTTGCTGATATTATGTTTGCGAAAGTGCGTGTGCATTTCTTTCGCATCGTCACGAAGCAAATTTGTGGTATGAGTTTTGTACCTGCAGATAGTAGACTGGAGAGTGGTATACGCTTTTTTGAATGCTCGTGTATACCCACGCCTTTGGGGAAAGACCGCGGGTTATGTCGCACTCCTACTGCCTATATGCCATAGGCAGTGGACCTACCGACTAAACTCCACTATGTTCCGTCTCACCACGTTAGCATGGGTTGGAAGAAACTCTTCGAGAATTCGTAGGCCAGCGGGCGCCTGTCACCAGGTCCTCCTCCGTTATCACCTCTATAAAGCGCGAATGTACCTCCTACCTTCATGAGGCAGCGTGAGCAGAACACGTCTCACGTCGCCTCATTGATCTGGACGACGGATTTAAGAGAGTATACGTTACGTTATATTTGAAACAATACAAACATTACATTAAAGTGAAACATTACATTGCCACGGGAATATCCACTAACCACGCGAGCGAAGCCGCAGCCGAAAACCTAGTTGAACAAGTAATTTGAATTTTATACGTCTATTTGTTCATGCCGATTAACATATAGGAATACGAGTCATTAAGTTAAATAGGTATCTATATTGTGAGTTTATGGGGTCAAAGGTTCTTTTAATGTTAGGGTGATTACATTGACTGAATTGTCTCTTATTCATTGTAGAGAAAACCTCTTTAAGATGCTTGTTAGTCGCTCATAAAATTGGTTTTACGATATTAATATGATTTATTTAATACATCATTTAAATATGATACTTCTATTAAGTATCATTTAACTTATAAGTTATAAAATTATATTGCTGACATTAAGTTAATTGTTTGAATAAGAGAATTAATATTTATTAGGCACTGTGATATGATAGCAAAGGTTTATTGGTCGTAATAGGCAGTGATTTGTAGATCTATAGCTGTTGTGTCATGCAAGTAACAGTAGATTTAAGAATACAATACAATAAATTATTACTTCTCAAATACTGAGATACATATGTGTTACGAATTAGTTAGTAACTTTGTAAATTAACATAAAAAGCAATAAAACCTACAAAAATGCTTTCGAATAATATATTTTTTATTTATTATGTAAAAAAATTAACTTGTCATTAAATTTAAGAGAACATATCCAAATCTATCACAATTTGCAGACAAAATTGAAATACCCGAGAATCATCCAATTACAAGTTGGGTATCGAAGTTTCTAGATAATTATTCACGAAGACCTTCTGGGACCGTCTGTGTGACGTCATACATCACGCCGCTATATAACCCTACCTGAGCTGATCGTCTTAGCAATAGACTATTACTGATATTTTGGGGATCACTTTTCAATTGATCAAGGACATTTCAAGTAAATATAAAAAAAAGTTGTTGTCAGTAACTCCCTAGGAATTTTTTAATTTTAAATTGTACACAAAACAAGCTGTGCAATAAATCTTCATAATACTAAATCTTTATGATGGTGAGCATTTTTGGAAGTTTGATAAAATATATTATAAACTCTCAAAATTAACGTATTTAAAAGTTTGCTGGTGGTGGCGGTGGTGCAACTCTGGTAGAGATCGCTTGTATGAGAATAGCTTGGCGACAGACAGACGGACGGACGGACGGACGGACGGACGGGCAGACAGACGATCAGCGAAGTCTTACAAATAGGGTACTTTTCTACTGACTGAAATATTGCATATTGCTTTTTTCTACATTTCTAAGAATAAATAAGAAATTGATCATTTTTAATAAACCTTTGTAGAAACGCTACAAAATGTTTTTGCTAATGAAGACATTGCATATAATTATTATATCCAATACAAATTTAAAAATAGTTTAATATTGGTAGTTTATATTGTTTATAATATTTTCTTCACTAAACAGACTCAATATTTAAATTAATATAAATGCTTATAAATACGTGCTTACTTTTAATTCAGATGGTTTCAGACATAGATGCGAATCATATGATTCCCTGGAGAAAGTCCTTAAATTTCTCTAAGGATCGTACCATATTATTAAGCCGCTTTATTTAACCCTAATTAAACAGAACATTTTAAACTTGTTTTCTCAATCTGAATTGTTTATTAGGAAAAGTTATTTCGGTATGTCTAATAATTATATGGAAATAAATGAATTGTGAAAAGTTTAAGAGAATACCTTCTTACGGTCCATAGTTAGTCTTTTTCAAAACTTCAAGGACCTTTACCTCCTTGACCCATTCATACATCCTATCCTACTAATATTATAAATGCGAAGGGAATTTTGTGTGCATAGCGAGTAGATCTGAGAATCGGCTAACTCCTCTTTTTCATACCCCTAAATCATAAATGTAAGGAGGAACAGCGTTTGCCGGATCAGCTAGTATTATATAAGAAAAAAAAACCTTCCCACGAAATTAATATCAACAAATAAATATAAATTAAATATAAATAATATATATATATTAATAATATATACATAAATTAAATATAAATATATATATATATATATATATATATATATATATATATATATATATATATACGGGAACGTTTTTTTATGAAGTTGAGATGTAATGAAACATGCTAAGAGAATATTTCATACCTTTTAGATTTGTGGCGAAGTACTTCTTATCAAAAATTAATCTTCGAGGCTCTTGTTATGTACTTAATTCAATAGCTGCTATACTAATATGTACCGACATTAATAATTTAACTTATCCTATCCTATCCTACTTCTTATCCTTTTAATCCTACTATTCCTAGTAATATTATAAATGCGAAAGTTTGAAAGGATGTGTGTGTGTGTTTGTTGCTCTTTCACGCAAAAACTACTGAACCGATTGCAATGAAATTTGATACGTGGACAGCTGGACAACTGAATAACATATAGGCAACATTTTATCCAGATATTCCTACGGGATACGGACTTACGCGGATAAAACCGCGGAGCGCAGCTAGTACGTATATATATGTAGGTATCAGAGACTGCAGAATTTGCGCCGGCGCCAAAAGCTAGATTATAGTATCAGTTACAGTCAGTCGGTTAACCGCCTGTCAGCAGTGCAGTTGCGAGAGTCTAACACTAGGTCATACCCACAGACCGCATATTACACTGGACGGATCAAAAATGACACTTCGTTTGAGACCTATGACGTCACAGTATATTTATTGCCGTGAATATGTATTAGGTATTTTTTATTAATAATGATATAAATGTAAACAGTTCGATTGAACTTTATGGGAACTAGGTCCTCAGACTACAAATATCTATGCATTGCTATATAACATTTTATTTTGTCACCATTAGCTGGATCGCGCTTTTAAGTAGCGTCTGTGACAATAGTTTTTTTTAATATTATCGTGTTCCTTAAATGCAGCATGCCAGCAGCCTGTCAGTATAACAAATTAGTTCTTCAACATGCCACATTTGCTAAACCATACTTAGCCAGTGTGTTAGATCATGGTCTGACCATCACAATCAAAGCAAAGAAATATAGCCTAATTATGATTATTTTTCCCTCGCGTAATTAAAAGCGTGTTGTTCCATTTGAATCTCTTATTGGCATGGTTCTCGTAACCTACTAAGAGTATAGTTACATACCCTAAATAACTTCCTTGTTTTTTTGTTTTTTTTTTTATTCATGATAGGGAAGCGCTTGACCACGATCTCGCCTGATTGTAAGCTAAGATTGTCTTTTGGTATCAATATACTAAAATATTTTTTTTTAATTACTACATATTCTACAAAGCTGGCAGTAATGGCCTGTTTAACTGGTTAAGCTTAATTACTATTTTTTATTATTATACTGCTTTATTTATTTATGTTTAACTATTGTTTATTCCAATGAAATTAAGTTCGAAGAAGAGTTAAAAAGAATTTCCAATAGTAGAAAATTTGTTCGCAAATTGAAATTTTTACGCATATTTAGGTACACGAAGTGACATGTTTGCTGGGTCTGTGGTATCTAGCACAAACAGTTGTCTATGCCCAACGCACTAGGCTAATGTTCTTAGGGGAAAGTGCTTATATAATACTATTAAACCTGCCGTGTTATGTAAACTGGTAAACAAATGCGTTTACGAATTGATCGAATATTTACTGCGTTTTATGTAAATACTTTTAATGAAGGTACATATTGGTTTAACTTGATTCTAAGGAATTCAAAAATCATTCAATCTTTCGTAACGCATAATTATTAATAAGGTATAGTCACGTAAAATAGAATAACTCATCTCAGTCAAAAGTAATGAAACTCTCTCCGTGTAAAAGAATTTTCAAAAAGTCGGAAATTCTTTAATTTATTTACAAACCTCTTTTCACTTTACAATTTTCGTGATTATAGGGACGTGCCATATTTTTTCTATACATACATTAACGAGGAGGAAATTAAAAAATCTCTTCGTGTATTCAAAAAGCATTATCATTGAGCACAATGGCTGTAATCTGGAAAGCAAGCGGGCTGACGTCCGCAAAAAGTTACGAACTAAAAGCCCTCGGAAATTGCCACTGTATTGCTCCATTTTAATGAGAACTTAAGGCTGATTACTTGATTACTTTACAGTGAGTTACTCCTTTCGCGGCTCCGCTCGCTAGTCTTTTTTCTTTTTTTAATTCACGATCTCGCTTGATGGTAAGCTGAGATGTGGTCTAAGATGGAGCGCGCTTTTCACTCTTCTCTTGAAGACCTCCAGATTGTAATCGTCGGGGAACACAGACTCAGGAAGCATGATCCAATCCCTTGCGGTTCGAATAAAGAATGAAATAGTCAAAGAAAAATATCGATCAGTCGTCTGCGGAATGCATAATGCATGTTATAAAACATTTGAACTTGGTGTTGGTACATCGAGCATATTGTATGACACCATCATCTAATATATTATATAATTCTCTTGTAACAATGTTCGTTCATATACTCTCCGTAACGGCTGGACCGATTCATATGAAATTTTGTGTGCACAAACACTACATATCGGGTACCCCTAAATGATAAGAGTAAGGCACAACAGCGTTAGCCAGGTCTAGTAATTAAATAAAAAAATATATACACATATTCACAATGTTGCGAAATTGCTCTAATATAGTAACATTATAGAAATTTTTTTTTTTTTTTTTGATCCCAACCCGTAAAATCCTAAACAGGTTTATAAAACAAACAGCAAATTGCAAATTAGCATAACACTTTGTTAATTCTAAACACTCTTCATAAAGAACCGTTATATCACACAAACGCCCACGATAAAATCTAGGTTTTAAATGGATTAAACAAATTACATTAAGCTAAGACCTAACCTATGATAATGCGCTGCATAAGCGACAAATTTATATGTAAAATAGTGATGTTAGGTTAAGTAATCGATGCTGATTGGAAAACATAAATTTACAAAAATTATATTCGCTTATGTCACGTAGATTGCAAGTCTTGAGTGAAATCGATTATAGAACAAGTCTGAAGACTAACTATAGATACGTAGTTTTTTACGTACTCGACTGCATTTTTGAATTTGATAGAAATTTGTTGTCATCCCTTCCCAGTCCTTTATTTCCGTCGTCAATTCCTATGCCTTGTAATTAAAATCAGCAATGTATTTGAAGAGGCGTAACGTCTACAAACGACCTTTGCGAAAGTTTCTTTGTCGGTGGTAGCGTTTACCACCCCAGGTCACGAGCTCCTTTGTACACGATGACAAAAATATCGCTCAATTTTATAATTGCAGAAAATGATTACTCATTATGTAAATTTTTTTAATTAATTCTTTAACTAGCTTTTTCCCACGGCTTTGCACGCGTTAATTCGGAATAGTGTAATAGATATTATTGTACATATACTTTCCTCTTGAATCACTCTATCTTTTAAAAAAACCCAATCAGTTTTAAAGATTTAAGCATACATAGCGACATATAGGGACTCAGAAAGCGACTTTGTTTTATACTATTTAGTGATATAAATTACAAACGCGTGATCATTAAAAATATATTCAAAAAAGAAGGAACGTTTGAAGTATTTTGGATCGAGAACTATTTATTTCCATTTTCAAATGATGGTATAGTTATTCATGACGTATGTTCAGAGCGGCTAACAAAAGGTCACAACACGGTCATAATATAAAGGCGTATACTTAGGGAATATTACCAAATGGATTCCATTTCGCTAAGTCTTACTGCCCATAACAGTTACTAGGGTAGTGTATTCGAGTGTGGTAGATAAACGAAACACTAATTCTGTTTCTATATATAACACAGTTTTACGCATACGTATGTATAATGTATATTAATTTAATTTAAGAAGCAGATAACAGCATGCCACCTGAAATAAACATACATATTCTTAATTAAAAGAATCATGTTTTTATCATGAAAAAGATGAATTATTACTTTCTTCAAATAACGATTGTAGTTACTGTCTAATCTAAATGAATAACTAGACAATAGAAAATAATCGTGTACAAATTCAGTCAATTTTAAATATGTGATAGATATTTCGCTTTTTAAATTCCTTACAAGTATAACCACCAGGTTGCCTGGCAGAGATTGCTGCGTAGCAATAAGGCCGCCTTTTGTACGAAATATCATTGTGCCATTATTTTGTGTAAACTTTTCTTTCTGTTTTGTACAATAAAGTATTATAAATAAAATAAAATAAATAACTATAGAATTCTTGTCTCGTAGTAAACTCACCTATTTATAAAAATGAAATCCATACAGCAAGTTAAAAGTAAAAATTATTTCATCATAGCAACATTTCTTGTACTTTCATTACTACCAATCGGCTCTGAAAGGTAATTTTCATCATGGCCAGTGCTCGTGATATTATTTTATTTTCTATTTATAGAGAGAAGTACGAATTGTGAGCACTTCATGTTTAATTATTTTCTAACTTTCATATCGTAAATTATGTTTAACCGATTATTCAATATTGTAGAAGGGTCAATTACAAATATTCGAAAATAGAACTAGTTGCCATAATACCTTTATACGTTCAGTAATATTTGCGTTTATAACTTTTATATCCCTTTAATTTACCCTGTGTAAGTGGCGTAGGATGTCTATGTATCAAGCTCGAGTTGTAACGAGTTTAGTGGTGATTCTTGTACATGTAAATGTGCGATTGTTCTACAATTAACAATAAAACAAACTTCAAACGAATATATACGAACCAGAGATATTTAGAAAGAAATTCTGATAAAATTTGAAATGTTACGTAATTTCTGCTATGTATATTACATAGTTTTTAAATTCCGCGAATTTCTATATGATCACTTTTTGTCACTAGAAACCGAGATAGTGGCTAGTATGTAATAAAATATAAAATGTAACAAAAAAAAAAACTATATTTTCTTTACAAGCTTGTTACTGGTCAAGTCTTAAATAGCAACGGAGCAGTGAATCTAATTTGTTATGTGTCTAGCGTCGCAATATCATTTGCTTGGCTTCTATATATTCTGTTAACTAACTCTATGGCTCGTTATAGAAAATGTATATGAAAACGTTTTTCAATTATTCCATACTAAGTGATGTGTACTGTTAGACGCATGACTTTTCTTGGGTAATTATATACCGAATATTTAATTACTGCAACACTGATTTGATAGCAATATATGATATATTATCTTGCATCAACTACATGTTTTGTTATTGTACCTCTTACAAAACGTCAGAGAAGCAGTTCAAACAGAACCACACAAAAACAACTTATATGTGTTTTTCTTGGTTTTTATATACCTACAGTCTAGTCAGCATAATCAGTGTTTGCATGAAGACAGTTACATACCTGCCTCGATGGTTAAAATCTCAAAAAAAGCATTTGTCTAATTTTGAAAAATAATTATGCTTATATCGGCTTTTTAATGATTATTGTTGATCTGTTACTAGTAGATATATCCATGCTAATATTATAAATGCGAAAGTAACTCTGTCTGTCTGTTATTTAATCACGCCTAAACCACTGAACCAATTTGCATGCAATTTGATATGGAGATATTTTAATACCCAAGAAAGGACATAGGCTACTTTTTATCGCGAAAAAAGGCTAGAAGGGGTTGAAATAGGGGAAGAAAGTTTGTATGAAAGTTCGTTTCGAAGTCCACGCGAGCGAAGCTGCGTTATATGCTATGTTATAGTTTCAAAACATACAAAAAAATATTTAGTGTATTGTTAAACTGCTCAAGAATCTTTATGTTTGTTTCATCCTTATTGTATACAAATGATCATTTAATTTTCACATGTCAAAAGAAAGGCATTTATATAAAGTAATTCAAGACGAGTTACAAAACCGGCCCATAGTAAGTAGTGCGAAGCGTCTGCACTCAGGTGTCAGGCTAGACAGCCTGGGTCAACGGACATTGCTGGGTTCTAGGACATACGCAAGCGTGATAGTATACCTAGGCTTATTAAATAGTGTATTATTTGCAACTTGTCGAAAATAGTTCTTTCCAAGCGACTTCAAGAAAAGGGGAAATCGAAGTTTTTTTTCCTGTGTTAACAGATTTGTATGATTCTGTATTTGAAAGCTGGTGCCTGCCATATGGTCCATATATTTCAAGCAACAAATGATAGTGTTTTTGTTAAAAATAATTATGTAAGACAAGTTTCATTTTATGCTTCACTTCAATTATTTGCATTTAGATTAAGTGTTAAATATGTAATGTAACGTTTAAAAATATCAGCAAATTGAATTCGTACGTATAAACCTATAATTTATTAATTCTAATACAATTCTTCTACCTTCATTAGTAGAAAAGTTTATTTATGTTGATATAGGTCCTGTATGTATAAGAAATATTAAAACGACAATGCATGGGGAAGGTGGTTTAATGATACTCATTATTTCTGCGTTAATATTTTCCTTCAATCGTATCGTTTTGCCGTTTAAATCATAATGTTTTCCCACTACAAAAAACGATGTTATTCCAATATTGTGTCATCGGAAAACACGGGATTCAAATTTAAATTAAAGCTATAAGTCATCTGCGATATCTAACCGCATAACGGCTAATAAATTGTTGCATGCAAAATTGCAATTGCTAGAAAAATGTAACATTTTTAAAAAGGAACGCTTAGTTTACGGAAGATAAATTACAGGATTAAATAAAGATTTATTTTAAAAATAGTTCTTCGCCCGTGGCTTATCACGCATGATTAGAGGAAATGAGATTTCATTTTTTTTTTTTTGTTTTTTGTGACGCAATATGCTTTTATTGAATCTGCAGGAATAAAATAACGTTCGAATATATTTAAAATACCAAAAGTAGAAATTAATTTTTCCTCTTGAAGCGGAAGCTTATTAAGTATTCAGTGATTCCGTGTACTGGTAGGTAATTAAAGCTTTGGATACTAAGTACATTCAATTTGCTTTTCTAGGAATTTAACGTTCAAACGTAGAAGCATATTTTAAGAACTTTATTATGACTTTTCTGCCATATTTAAATTGTCACAAATTAAAAAAAAGCTTATGCCAGCAATAAAGTCGATTGATTTAAAACAATATATCTATCAGTCAGTCTTTCAGTATTATCACAATAACTTTACAGTAATGTTATAATTGAAAATAGTTGTATATATTATATATAGAAATATATAAGCTAGAATCATACTACGTAAGCTTGTGCGTACATAGGTACATTATTTACGCGTTATACTGTCAAATGTAACGCTCTTATCAGCTCGCACAAGCCTCCCCTATGACCTCTGAACTATTTTTGGAATTCAATTTCATAAGAACTGGTTAGGGACTTCGCAGATAATCTTATGAGATTATGCCAATTTTTTACCACAATTCTGCGTATTAGTGGAAACGGTTTTTTCTAGTGGAAAACACTTCAGTGTTAGGTACCTTTTGGGTTATAATTATATTTTATTTTCTGTTAGAATATAGAACATTTATATCCTCAGTACAGGGACATAAGAATATATATTTTTAAATTGCAATTTAGTTTTGCAAAAGGTCGGATGGGTTGGTGTTATGATTGCTTCTGGGACAAGTTTAACTTCACCCGTTGGAGATGAAAAAACTAAACTTTAGGTATTTGCCTTTATTGTTTTGCCAAAACTGTTACATTGAAATTACTCGTACTCAATGTTTTCTCGAAGTGATTGACATTGCTATAAGACCGTATTCACAATATGTGCATCCCTTAGCCATTTTTTACCTTTATTCTATTATAATATGTGTTACCCGGCGCATAGTATCTGGGGGTGTTCAAGCGTAGAGTGAACAGGTTCCTCCAAGCAAAGATATTTCTTCATTTTGATCACATCTTCATCCAGCGAGATCGCGGTCAAGTATAAAATAATCCTTCCACTAAAAAAATGGACCCAATCCACACCAGTAATCATCTATATTAGTCTAGGTATCTATGTTGTTTTCACAATTCAATACTTATGCAGAATTTCCAGCACATTATTACAGTAAATGCATATAACCTCTATTAAAGGTACCTGCGCAAGCGGTTAAACGTGCAATTATGTGTAATGTTATTTCCACTAAATGTAACACTTTCGACAGGTTGAAGAACATTAAACTAATTATGTAAGTGCACAATAATATGTTTGAATCGATATCCTTCGCCAATCTACTATTACGTCTTATAAAGGGATGATTTTTCAACTATATGTATACATAAATAATAGTTTAAAAAAACTAAAAAACACGCTTTAACAAAAATCATATTTTGCAAATTGAAAAATGGAATAATTTTATCAAATTAGTGTATTGTCATCGGTCCTCAATAAATCTACAAAGTTTGAACGAAATCTGGCCGTTTAAAGTGGGTCAAAATCGCGCCCAAAGAAGTCGGTTACAAACAAACATACAAACAAACATACAAACAAACATACAGGTGAAGCTAATAAAAAGCGTCTAATAAATATGTGACTCTTCTCGTCGTGACGTGACGTCTCTCTTCGCCCTTGGTATGTATAAAGCCTATCACTGGCCTACTCAGGGATCACATACAAATTTGAATGAATTTTTGAAATCGAACCTCTAGTTACTGAGATTAGCGCGTTTAAACAAACTCTGTATATTTATACTATTATTTATTAGTATAGATTATTAGCGTTTCAATCACAGGTTAACTAGTTGAATGGAGCTTCGTCTGAGCATGAAACCATGGGGGCACAGCTAGTATTTATTAATAAAGCCTCATTATACTAAAAACTATTTACGAATATTAAAATATGTTCACCATGTATGTACTAATAGCATCATCATCCCCGTCATTATACATATAGTAAAGTATAACATTAAATATAACGAACTCGTGGTGATACTGTCATAGTGTTACGGACGAACTAGCCCCAATTGTCGCATATCAAGCTAACATAGAATAAAGTTTTAAATCATATATCATTGTAT
>NW_024045132.1:2867373-2905784 GCF_012273895.1 Zerene cesonia | reverse complement strand
AAGAATACAGTCCACGTCGAATAAACTATCAAGATAAAGAAGAGGGTTCTTTCATTGTTTCCCCACTGACCCCCTTCACATAGTATAATTCAATAAATAAGCAACATGAAACTAGTGAGCCGTTTTGCGACGCGCGAAATAAATATCAAATAACATATCATTATTTTTATGCGTGATCTCATGCGAACATTTACAAAGATCGTTTTCAGTTTTTGACAAATTTTAAGAATGTTCTATGATTTGAAATGTTCAGTCGTTTTAAGGTATTTGAATTTGGAATCAAGAAGGCACAGACAATTTTTTTCTCTTGTGTAGGTAGGTGTGCTTTGGGACCTACAAAAAAAAAACATTTATGACTTCTTAAATATTTATGAAATAACACAAATTATAGAATAGAATAAATAAATAGGGTTTGCTTCCAATGAGCAAATGCATTACAAAAACAATTCTTTACTTTAATTTTTATTTTTATAGCATTGAAATACTTTGTAAATGAGAAACTTTGAACAACGGTTTGGCAAAAAACGCGGGTTCGAATCCCGCCTCGTGATTTTTTGTATTCTTTCAAAGTTTCTCAATTCTTTAGTTGTTTAGTTTCCGTAGCTGGTATATGCTTTTCATTTATTTCGGAATATTTCTGTATTAAAATTAATTTTACCTTTATCTACAGTAAGTGTCGTGTTGGTAAAAAGTATGCATTTAGAAGTGCAAAAACCTAATTCACAAGAATTCATTTGTAATAAACAGATGTCTATACTTCTCTCTATGTAACTACAAAACATTAAAGTATCCAGTTGAAACACGTCAATTTCGTAACATCACCTTGTTATTAATTATTTATTTTTAATCTTCCAACATTTGTGTAGAGTATTTGTTTAAGAACTTAATCAAGTTGTAGTGCTACTGAGGCGGTTCTGTTTACTCTATTACGGAGCGTTGTTAGCTTTCCAGGGTTTACTTGTTTGTTGTGTATCCGTGATGTAATAATAATGTATTATTTTATTACACAAAAACTCTATTTGTTAAGCGACGTTCCCGAAAAAGAAGGAGGTTATTTGGTAATTTCTTTTTGGTTTTGTTATTCGATGAGTCCGTGGTTTTTCAACAATGATTATTTTTTGTTTGATAGGTAATTTTGTTGTCATTTGGTTCATGTGTATCATTAATATTTTTGCTATACTTTTCATATATAAATTTCATATTTTAAATTTTTTCATATTTATATTAAACTTCTTTTAGATAAACATGCTGTACAAAATAACTTTGACCGAACAATTTTCACTCTTTATCATCCGCTTATGATAACAAGATGGGCTTCTGCGGAAACAACCATATGTTTTTGTCCTTGTTGTACATTATACGCTTGAATATTATTTTATTCTATAAAACTTTTCAAAGAAAACATAAAGCGTTAAAACTACGATTACATACATATCGATTAAATGATGAATTCCTAATAAACTTTTGTTCTGTTTATGGATGCAGTACTAATTGAAATATTTTGTTTTCAGGTAAATTGATAAGCAGTTGCGTCATAGATAACTCAGTAAGTGCTATTTAATTTACACGTATTTCACAGCGAGTTGGAAATAGGGTTAACGATAAAGGGGGGATCCCCTTAATATGTATCAGGTAATTTTCAGGGAATATGTATCAGGTAATTTTGTATATTTGCATTCAATTGTATATCTGTGTCAATATTAATTGTCGCTTCACACTTTTGAGGTTATTGCCTCAAAACCTTCGCCGAGGTCCTATTAAAACTTGGTTTAGTTCATGCAACTTAAGCTTTATGTTAAAAATAATTTGAATAAAATCTTATGTGTACATCTTTACTTGCATTTTTGGACTGTTCTTTAAAGATTCGTTCTCTTACGATAGCAAAGATGATAATAGTTTTTGTACATATGCGTAGCTAAAAATTTTATCATATTAGTTAGTTTAATAAAAACAATAGTAAGAATAAAGGAGTAATATTATAATATAACAGTTCGTAAAACTGTAAGTAATCTTATAATAAATTTAAAAAATAAACTAAAGAAGGAAACAATATGGTTGATTATTGTTGTGAAATGTTTTTATTTAGACTTATTTTAGTTTATTAACGGTGTTTTACTTAGAAAGTAGTTTTCAAGGTTAAAGATTAATCTGTTTCAGGGTTTTAAGTCTCTTTAATTTTTCTCACTTGAACAACATAAATTTGAATTACGCTAACGTGTAGGTATTTATTGTTTTTGTCTTTGTTTTTTGTTATTACAATCACATATCGTCATTTTTAGCTTTTTCTATTTAAGGACAAATAAAAATTTGTAGCTAATTTATAAAATTTTCGTTTTATTTTACTTACTGGTTATTTGTGCATCATAATAAAGTAAAATCCTAATTAAAATTAATATAGACTCGCATTGAATAAAGCGTTAGCTGGGCTATCCCTTATTATAGTATTAAAATGAGGCCAACTCTAAAATATGTGTGGGAATTCTGTCAAAGAATAATATATTCTCTGTCTGTGTGTAAATTGACGTATAAAGGGCGTCATCAGGGCGCAACAGTCCGCTCATAATTATTTTCAATGATTTAAATATTTTCTACAAAAAGGTCATCGACGTTCTTGAAGGCAGATAACACTCCAGATTCTAAAGTGGGTCTAACGTACAATTTCCTATACAACATAATAATAATCACCTATCTTACTATGTAGTTATACAGTAATGTATCCATAAAGGAAAACTACAATCGAATTAAGAACACCTTCGTTTTTGGGATATGTGCTGACAAGCAACTTCTATAGCTGCAAGGATCTAGCTAGCTGTGTAGCGAAATTCGGAAATAACGCCGCTATCTCATTTGATGTAATGTCTTTAAGCGTCTTGATCTATGCAGTAGATATTTCCTTATTAACAATAATAATTTCTTTGTTTCCAATTCAAATGACTTAGACCTATATAAATTAACTACTCTACTTTATTGAAGTGAAACTTCTTTAGAATCGTTGTGATTTCAAACCTGATGCAACGGAAAAAACGACAGGTAAGAGACACAAATACAAAAATGTATAGAATGAAGCCGGCAAAGAATGAGACAGAAATATACATACTACGATTTACTGAAGTTTCACTTCTATCGTGTGTGAATCGCACACACACCTTTTTTTTACTTTATATTTTACTCACTTTTTTAAGAAAATTAGGTTACATTTTCATTTATCCAAAAGATCAGTAACACAGCTTCGTTTCTAACTTCTTTTCTCAGTTCATACCCACGGCCTCTTGTCAGTGTCATCCGAGTGTCAAATGATCCTTGTGCTACTGTAAATCAAGTGTAAATCCTAATATAATAAGTAACAGTAACACGTGACTGGTTGCGTACCACGTGTGCCGATCCCGCTGGCCTTGCCACGCCTCGAAATGCAACTTTTATCTTTTGCTATGGCTCGCTGTATAGTGTATAATATGTTGGTAGCTTGTGATCACATTTTTAGATCACGAATTACCCACATGTTTATTCGAATATAACTTGAATTTTCAGAAATTAATCAGTTTTATTAGCGTTTGATGTTAATTAAACACGCGTTTCTTGTCGTCATTATAATTCTGTTTCTTTTTATGTTTATGTATTTAAAAAGATAAATAGTGTAGTATAGCTATAAATAGATTTATGAGTGTTAAAGGTATATACGTAGGAATTAGATTCATCACAACTTTACTTGTATTATATGTGCCATTAAAGAATGGAAAATAACTATCATATAACGTGGCGTATTCTGAATGCTCCCATGATCCCACCTTAGCAGTGGTAATTCGTGACTCGAATACCATCATGATCGAAACTTTACGATTCATTCCGAATTTTCATTAAAAGAGTTAGAGGATTTGATGGGAAGTACGAAATGTATGGTTATAATATTAGAAAAAAAAGATGAAATATTATGTACCTATATTCAGAGTTTAAGCATGTTTCGTATACTTGTTATGAATATTATGTTTTCGTTATGATAAATTGAAAAAAAATATGAAGCATTTACTATTATTTTATATTTCATATAAGTTTAGTTTTAAAATATATATTTAACTTAAAATGTAGATACCAATTTACATTTTCTTTTAATTAATGAATAAGTCCTTAAATAAAAACAGATTTTTAATTAACTGTGAGTGGCTGTGTTGATTATTTTCTTGAGTGGGTGCGTTTCTGGGAATCCTACAGCCTGAAAAGGGATATATTATGATAAGTAATTAAATAAACAACAATGAAGAAACATTAAATAAATTAAAATATTTATTCAGCATCAAACAATACTAAGAGTTAAGTTCTGTACACTTGGCTTAGCCAGCCTTAAAACCTTTCAAAAATACATACAGTAGGAAAATGTTATGAGTTATATATAACTTGTTAACAGATAATCAATTATTTTATGTATAATAAAGGTTTTTTATTTTGTAGTCATGGAGAAATTTAACTGAAATGTATTATATGAAATATTTGTGTATATGGAAAAAAAAAATTCAGTCCATTAAAAAAATCGATATCTTTGTCTCAAAAAACAATTGTGTAGGTGTAATATATATTGTTAAATGAGAGATGAAAAGGGAAATTTAACATTTAATAATTGTTAATTTTTATCAAAACACGAAAGTAAATGACTTTAAGTTTACCCAAAAATCTTTCATGAAATTTGCTTAGCTATTGATTTAGTCGAGTAAAATTATGAAAAGAGTTTGTACTAGTATAGTCACTTTTATACCCGTTTTAATCTTTCAATAGACTTCAATCTCAGAGAATCATAGATTTATAAAATGCTAAGAATATTCACATTATTTGCGTCGTTCGTTACATTTCTAAGTATATCTTTCAACGTTTTCAACCGACTTCAAAAAGTATGCAGTTCGAATGTATTTTTTGGGTTTGTTACCTCATAACTAGCATTGAGATACGGATTTTGGTGATTTTTTTAATTTGAAAGTTGGTTATTTGAAAGCTGGTTCCTGTCACCTGTACTGGTACCATTTTAATTTGGTCTGGTTCGGATATTTTGAATGCAGTTTGGTTTTTTTGTTAAAATAATTATATAATTGTTGTTTATAATGTTTTGTTGCAATTTACTACAATTTAATTGTATATATTACCTGTCATATCAACTTATCATTAATAATTAACATGTCTGAATTAAAAACTTAACTAAGCGTGCAAGAAACATTTCATTAAATACTGCCTGGATTAAAGCTATAAATTAAAATTGCACATTTGATTATTTATCACATTTATTTAAATGTTGATGAACATTAATTAAGTGTGAATTAATTTTACATTATATAAATTATATTCTTTATAAAACGAGCACAGTGAGTCGTCTTATTGTATGTACTAGCTGTGACCCGCGGTTGAAACCGCGTAAGTCCGTATTCCGTAGGAATATCGGTATAAAAAGTGCCTATGTGTTATTTCAGTTGTCCAGCTATCTACGAAGCAAAATAGTATTATTCACCAATAGATGTCAGGGAAAAAAAAAACACGAATAAAACACGAATATGACTTTTTTTTTTTTAAATTCCTAGCTAGATCGATTTATCGCCCCCGAAACCCCCTATATACTAAATTTCATGAAAATCGTTGGAGCCGATTCCGAGATTCCAATTATATATATATATATATATATATACAAGAATTGCTCGTTTAAAGGTATAAGATATTATCTTGTATTATACAAGTTAAAGTTATGTTATATTTAAGGGTAGCAACACCAATACATTTATATTTTTAAAAATTGTTATTCGCTTTTTTACTTATAGATAGGATCACTTATTATATCAATTGTAAGAAAAAGACACCTTACTACATTTGGGGAGAGGAGGAAGGGAGAAGGAACCCCAGACTACAGGTTGTAGTTTTTAAGCAAGGAGCTGGGTTATGTTGTGAGATGGCTTATTGTGAATATTCTAACTGGTTATAAAATCCTTATTTTACCCATTAACTTAGCTTGATTAACCAGTTGATTGCGACATATATGTTATTATATTATATTTAATAATATTGCAGTCTCATGCGTTAATTGATTTTTATAAGTACAATGTAACTTAATGGTCATTTATGTGCAAATATTTTCTGATCTGCGTCAACAGAGATTAAGCGTATAATAAAATTTTATTTTTTCCCCATATTCAGCATTATCGCGAGAACGAAAATATTTCAAGGTATTACTACTTTCAGTATAATTAAATTCAAATACCGATTGAATGCTAAAAACTCCCTGAATTAACTTAATTCTTTTGTTTAAAGCCAGAATTTGCTATACGCGTATAAAAGGTCAAATGATATTGCTTCCAAAAAAAAGGTTATATGAAGATCATTTTTCAGCCCATCTGTACTAACAATATAAAAATGAATTTGTTTATTTGTTTGTCGCGTTTATCTCATAAACTACTGGTCCGATTTGAAAAATTTTTTCAATGTTAGATAGTCCATTTATGAAGCGCTATACGACATCATCAACGACGCGTGTGCAATCGTGGGGTACAGTTAGTAACGTATATGTCCTCTATAATATAATACAAACTTTAAAAATCTTTTCTTCTCTACTAATAAGGACTATAACTCGTATTATTTACAAAGCAAATACATCTTATTGAATTATACACATATTACTAATATTTAAAACTACTACTACTTACAAAAATGTGAAAAGAATGCGTTTCATTCTACCCCTAATCTATAATATCACTGTATGAAAAGTTCAGAAGTGATATCTTCATAAGCAACAGGTCAATTCCCACAATAAAACTTAGTAAGTACCAACAACAATTCCTTCAAAACGTCAACAAATTAGTTCGGAGTAATGATTCCGTGTATGCGAACTCGATAGGAAAGATAACACGATAATCATGCACTGAGCGGTTGCACTAATTGACATGTAATTGTTCCGTCGGGTACAATAACAACATTGTATAATGTATGCATTGTAACAGTTTTACATTTATTCTACTCGAGGCGGAGGTCCGTCATTTGGATTCGAATTTGTTTTTCTAGAAGTTTCTGTCAATCGATACCCGTGGTACTTGGCGTGAATTTTAATATTATAATGGAACATTTCGATTTAATTCGATTAGACGATAGTATATAGGGATATAAAGGCATGTAACAAACATTCTGTGCATTCATATCTCTTAAAACAGAACCTCTTTTATTAACCGACTTCAAAGTCTGTTTAACTTTTCATGTCCAAATGGAATGGAATGGAATATACTCAGGAAATCCCGTCGTCATCCTCATGTTATGATGATGGATGGAGTTAGTGGGAGTTCTTAACGGCATACAGCAGTGACAGGAAATTATGATAATAGATATAGGTTATAATATACGTTTTCATCATGGCTGATGCACCGAGGGTTGACTTCCGGCCAGGGAACTTCTCAATGATGAATAATACTGACACAAATATTTTTGTCTATTTGTGAAGCCGGTTTAATATTGTTTTTTTATAAAAATAATTTATTTTTATTGCATATTCATTAGAATGACCTTTTGTGCTTTCGGGTCTCTTGTCGCGCTTTCTTTTACGCGGATATATGTGATATACGTTCACTTTAATTTGGGCGAGAAATCTTGGTAAAATTCACCCATCTACAGGAATTATTCCGATTGTTTGGCGTAAGCTGTTGGTTTGTAAGCGAAGACGCTAACTCCTGATAAGGGTGTGACGTTCGGACTTTGGACCCCGTTTCTAAAATGTAATTTAGAAGGTCATATCGCATTTCCTAACTATTAACTAAACGGTTCAACTTGTATTGGAGATGTACATTTATTTTGCTTGTTACCCCAATAACAAATTAAACTAAATGACGAAACTACAATGTCTGTCTGTATTTCTACACTATTTGAAGATTTGAATATAGATATAACGACGTAAAAAAATACAAAAAACTAATAAGAATTGAACTCAAATTCAATACATTCATACGTAGTTACAGTGAAATTAAATTACCTAACCTATTTTAATGAATATGTGGCCCACCGCTAGATTCTCGTTTCAAATTTGTGGAAAATCACACAAATTAGTATATAATTTCTTACTTCATTACAGGTCGTGATACTTCGTAAAATGGGTCACACCTTTAGTAGTTAATATACTTAGTAATATATAGTTGGTCAGTAAAAATATTACCTTACCGTAACCGTAAGGACTTCGGATCAAAATAAAATTTTAACGTTCATCTATAATCATAAGCCCACAGGCAAGACCTTGATTCATATCCTGATATAATCCTGCGTTTTAGTCCCGGATGCTAGTCACCGTCATTTATATGCTATAATTTATCAATAAACACCTTAAAACAGATATGTATAAGTATGTAAACCTTCCGATATTGATTGCCCGGAATAACATCTATTGTATTTTCGGCAAAAACTGTTTGCCGAAAATACATCAAGTTTGTCAACACTATTGAAAGCATTTGAAACTATTGAAATGTCAAATAGTTGAAGCAACCTTCTGTCCGAGCGATTAGTAAATATTTGTTTATTTATTTAAGCCACCGTGTTCTATTGAAAGCTAAAATGTTTATAAAATAAACCTCAGTGTTTATAAAGAAAGGATGGATCCCTACGTTTGTTTTAGTAAAATGGCCTCAATGTTTACTAGAGTAGCGCATATAGTATCATCTAGGTACAACAAACAGTCCAGCGTAGGCTCCTACCCTTGACATTCATTCACCGTCCGCCGCTACTACAAAACGTCCTATAAACCATCACCTTTAAACAAATTTAAACTCTACGCAATAAACGTAAGGTTGACTATAAACGGTGTCACTAGCATCCGGGTTTTCATGACATTTGTCAAACAGGCATATTGTAGTGTGGGCTCGATCTTGTTTGTGCCAAAAAGTAAAAAAAAAAATACGATGTCGCCTTTTTAACGAAAACCGGATGATTTTGTGGACTTTTTATTAAACGAGAGAAATTATTGCTTTTTGAGCGATATGTATGTACCTATTTTTTTCTTATTATCGCTGCACTAAAGGAAATAGTTTAATCCATTACTACATTCTTAAGCTAAAAACAGATGACGTAATGGTTTTTGTATTCTTTTGCAATATGATGCGGCATTAAAGATTCAAATGCTATGAAAATCCCAAGTAAGTCTAGTATGAAACGAATACGAAACCTGTCTGTTAAGCATCCTTCACTGCGATATTGAAGCTTTCAATTGAAAAAACAATCTAAGATATAAAAAAAAACCTAATATACACTAGCTTTCCGCCGTTTACTTTTTTTTTGCGATGAAAGCTATCTTACTATCCTAACTATCGTCACTCTAATCGTCTCTAGTCGTCATAAGAATCACTCCGCTGCGATGTATAGGAGAGACAAACAGACACACTTTATCATTAACAACATTTAATTGGGATTTTTGTGTAAAAGATGGTCTATTACACACTATTAGGTAATTAACGAGGTCTAGAATAAATGCGGCTAAACCTAATATAAAATAATTCATAATATCGTTATGTTTACGTTTATTATTATTAACCTGACCATAGTAGATAATAGATACTACCTCCTTACTACTTAGTATCACAAGTAGTAAATTACTATATACCTGTCTACTGCCTACAGCGCTTAATTGGCACCGACTTCAAGTAGATGAGTGGGTAGTCCTTATAGTAAATATATCAACTTATATGACCATTTTATTGCCTAAATTCTATGATACATTTCACCTCTTACCATGTATACTAAAAAAACAAGTGTTAATTTCATTAAACAATGACCTTATCTCGTTTTAAGTTTTATTTTAAAATGTTTCATCGCACAATGTATGAGCATATAAAGTGAATGTATTCGCGGTAAGGTCAGCGTAGTGTAGCGTGCATTTTGATTGCGTCATCTATACATGTGTGTGGTAACAAATGCACAAGTTGTTACACCTTAGCACATCTCTTGTTAATGAGTATTGATCATATGAGTTTTGTGTTAATTGGTGAATTGGGAAATTTTTTAAATTGGTATATTATATTACCTACAAATAAGAATAAGCTGTTTTTGAATTTTTGAATGTGGAACTCGAGTACGCGTTGGTGATCCACCAGCTCGGATGCCTTCGCTTAAATAATAAAAAATGAAGAGATAGGGAAAATTTTAATTTAAAATAAAAAACTTTTAATAATACCTCTTATTGTGAATAACAAACAATGTCTTCTAAGTAAAACGTTTAATTTTTTTAAAGGCACAGGAGAGGATGAATAGAATTAGACAATAATCGTTAGCTGTACCAAAATATACATGACTCTTACTGTTTTATGTTCTTCTTGAGAAGCCTCAAATTATCCTTTAAAAACCCATTATATAGACACCCTAATGTAATCTTCGATTGTGAATTGCGATGTTTATGCCCACTCGTGCGGTTTCAGAAAACCACAAATATTCACTAAACACACCTTTTATAATGTTATGTTAATTTCAAATTTGGCATTTATGAATTTAATATTTATAGCATTGAAATGCTTTTGAAATGAGAAAATTTGAAAGAATAGAAAAATAGATTGGATGGGGTTTCCCTCAGGTACATTATATAGTAGTATTGAGGGATATTTTGAGCGTCAAATACCGTCCAATGAAATCATAAACCGTCGCCGGGCCGTCCAATATTCAGGCGTTCCATAGCACTAAACATTATAACTAACGAAACTATAATATTTTAATATAATAATTACGCTTTAAATATTCAAGTTAAACTTAATAAAATGAACCATTTGCTAATCCGTCAGTAGAAAAAGTATAGCTTGAAAATATATAAGAACACTCAGGAATTAAAGACTTTTTAACGGATTTAAACGCAATTTATTCATTATGTTATTAACCCGACATTTCACACTTTACAGCGAGCGTGGTCACGCCAGACTCCAGTCTCTTAAAAAGTCTTTAATTTCTAAAATACTCGCGTAAAATCAAACACAAGAAAATACTATACAAAAACACTTCAAAATAAATGAACGATATTCTAAATATATATATACATTTTATCTATTTATTTCATTCAACGTTTGGGTACGGTAATTGAATTAAAAGTTAATTCATAAGATTCAGAAGTTACGACGCAATATCTCGAACAAATAGATACAATAGCGTAGCGCACTCTCACAAAACAATAAATTCATAACAAACTCCACGCAGATAACGTTAGCTTTTAGCTAATTGAAGAACCATGCTAAGATCAAGAGCGTTTAGAACTCAGATAATATTATAGTTTGATAACGGTCGAGTACTTCGATAGAAATCGTAGTTTATAGTGTGAAGTGTTTTTTAGTGAGATTAAGGCTTTCTCAGTTAGGATTCATATAAAAGTGAAGTCCCGTGTCTACTGGGATATGGGGCAGATGATATACATCTGTTTCACTGATCGATTTTCTTTATTGTCCTGCCAGAATGAGACTTTCTTTTTTGTGCGTCTCCACCGGGAATCGAACCCAGGACCCCTCGGTTCTACGCTCACGTGTTAACCACTGTCCCAAGGAGGCGGTCAGAATTCATGTAAATGGGAGTTTGTAAACGGCAAATATTAAAAATGATGTGTTAAATCTTCTAGATTTTCTCACTTTTAAAATAAAAAAAGATCGCTCATTTTCAAAAGCATTTCCAGGTAACGTAACGTAACGTTTCGTGCGAAATATGAACTCATTGTCCAACGTAAGGGTCATTGGGCCTTTAATATTGTGTTCCATATAAGTTTAAAACTTTTCCAATAGAAGGCAGGAGAAGCCGTGTCGCCCGAGCCCCTGCTCTTGCTCAAATGTATACCTACCCGTATAAAACATAAATAAATCAACCAACAAGTTGCCAACTCATAAATAATTTATTTCGCTTCAAGGAATCCTGTAAAAAGTTTATAATAACATGAAACATTATCATATCTTCCTAAGCTTAAGACTCTAACTTGTCTCGCGCGACAGCATTAATTATATTCCGAAGAATTTCCTCAATAATCATTTATCTTTACATCAATATTTATATATTACTAGCTGCGCCCCGCGGTTTCACCCGCGTAAGTCCGTATCCCGTAGGAATATCGGGATAAAAAATAGATGTTGGCCGATTCTCAGACCTACCCAATATGCTTACCAAATTTCAGAGGAATCGGTCAAGCCGTTTCGGAGGAGTATGGCAACGAAAACTGTGACACGAGAATTTTATATATATAGATAAGATTTATTAATAGGGATATCCTAATGAAACTTAACTTGTGGACTTAAATCGTTAATAAGTCTTGGTAATATTAGGTATAACCGTTATTACTAATAAAAACTAATAAATGCTATGTAAAATATGTGAGAGGTGGGAAAATTTCTAATTCTCCTGTTATAAAATCCTACCTCTCATATCACAGGATATACTTTAAGGACTTAACCTAGTAACCCCTTATACTGAAAATTGTTTAAGACGAATGGCACAATTCAGGTTCTGTTCTTACCTGAATTGTTGTCTATCCTATCATTTCATACCGTCCGGATGAGATGAAATTCATTTAACAATAACTGGCCAACTTATACGTTCGTGCGGTATGTTTCTATATTATTTTCATTATATCTTTGATACTGGCTTCAAACAAATAAGAATTACAAAGAATACATTGTTTGGCTGATAGGGCACAAGTAAGTTGCTTCTAGTATATGAATTCTAATAATATAAAACTCACATTTTAAAATAGAAAATTAATAAAAAACAATATTAAATGGAACCCCTTAAATTCGTGATATTCATATATTTACTTTTTTCTTTTATTCAACTTATAAAATGCATGAAAACAAGTGACCTGTGTCAGGCGACCCACCAACTCCTTTGCGCATAAAAAAGATAGTATCTACTTTTGTTCCTATATTATAAAAGGAAGAGACATTATCTAGAGAGAAATTTGGACAATACTTCGTATAATAAGTCAGTGAAATGAAAAGTTACAGAAATCGGCTAAGATATTAAAAATAAACGAAGACAGAAATGTCGATAGAGTTAAAAATAGTCTACGAGTGTCTTTAATAACTCAACTTCAAGTAAGCACGTTAGCTTGCCTCTCCTTCTCTCTCCAAGTATACGAGCGGGATAACAAATCTTGAACAATGGCCAAGTTTTCCCGGAATTTGAAACTTCTCTCGGAAAATAATTTAACTCTGGATGTATCAATCAATTACAGTTAAATTGAATGTGAAATGTTATGACTTATACACTTAACATTGACGGTAACTTGGTTGATGTAATTGTGTTTATCAATTTATGCTTGAAATAATATTGAATTAAGCATGTCATTTATTTACAAAAACAACTTGTGAACGCATTTTCTAATATGTTTTTAAATATCGAATACAGTTTAAATTGTTTCTAATAAAAATATTATAATAGCGATATCAGAAGTAAGTAGATCATAAAAGACAAATAAAATTTCTGCTTCTATTACTGCTGCTAAGCAGATTCTTTCTTTCAGTGTTATTTAGAAGCAAAGATTATGCTTTTATATGCAACTGAATTTATTCTCAGTACCACTTAATATATTATATAATTATTAACAAAACTTTAATCTAAAAAACAAGCAAACATGCACATGATAGGTATAGGTAACAACAAACAATATGCACATCTAGGATATATAAGAGTAGTTACAAGTGTAGACATATAAATGCAAATTAATAATTTAGTTTCTCCAAAGTTGCTAGTCTCGAATAAAAATTCCTCAATGTGCAACAGTAAAACGCCAGTCCAATGCTTCAAAAGAACATTGGTTTTCAGTTTTACATTTAAAAATAAACACAAAAAGCACTTGCTAAGATGAAAAACCGCACCATTAGCAACGAGGTTGTTGTGTTATGGCCGAGTCAAACATGCTATAAAGTCTAATTTTATTTCAAAAGATAGATAGGTACTTCAAAGACACTAAATCAAATTTATAACACATGTATCATTAGTGGAAAATCATCAAAACATAACAGAAGGTACTAATTTTTCTTATAAGAGTTAATCAATAACCTAATTACTCCCAATAAATGACCAAAATTTAGTACAAGTTCTGCATACGTATTAAATGTAATGTATCGCAGAGGTTTTTTAAATTATATGAATTTTAAGGTTAGCTGATTAATAAATAATCGTTCAAAATTCCATAACCACTTCAAACCGCATCAATCAATACCGCCAATTTATATTTCAAACAGCAATTACACTCGAAGACAACACAGTTCACTAAGTACGGTTCACTTATAACCGTTTCGACAAAGCCTTTCGAGGCTGCATCCCCCGCTCGGTGGGATGGGGTTCTATTTCAGGCACAGCGTGGGCGGCTATACTAAATATGTTACGCTTATGTCTTGAATGAGCTACGATAAAAGAGTAGATTCGACGTCATATTTGCATATGCTTGCTCGTATTTAGATGGATGTAAATAATCGCGCCTTTAAGGCAGATGAAAAAAAAAGAATTGATGCATGTTTTATTATAACAATTGTTATTTGTTTATATGAGAGTAAATTGGGAAGCTCTACATAAAATTGTATCGTTTATTATAATTAAACATGGTTCATAAAGTTCACAGTTGATAAAGAAGTATTGTAATAATGTGCTCTTATTTTTATCACGGTCCATATTTTTCAGACAAAGGCGTAAGGGCGTCGGTAAAAACATCTTAGATTGATTATTGTAAAACGTAACTTGGCAGTATAATCAGTGAAATGTTTGTTCAAGTAGAGTGCTTGTTCTGGAGAATTAACGAATAAAGGTTTATTTATATAAATGAGGTTTTATACAGACATACCACGAAGGACTTACTAAAAGTATTGGAAGACAAATGAACATGTTCGCGTTATATTGAAGAACTGCATTATACTTAACTAATGTTTTCTTTGACGTGTTACCTCAAAAGATGCGTTGGGACAGAAAATTAATGAATTTATCAAAGACGATAAAATGCTTGGCCAGAAGCTAATTTGATGTTGCTACTCCATCGAGTTAATTAAAAACTTTTATAGGTACTTAAAAACCTTGTATTGGAAAGGCAAGTGAACGTATCTCTATTGAGCCATGATTTTGCATAACATTTGGTGATTGATGGATTTAATTTAGATAGATTTCGATAGAAGATCAGTGTACAGACGCTAAAACAGATAAATGAAAAATGAAACGAAGTAAACGTGAATTAACCACAAAAAGTTAATCAAAGTAAATGTTTGTGGGCCAGTAACAAAAGCGTTGGCTTGATTGGAACAAACTCGTAGTCCAAATATTTTACAGAAAACAACGATGAATGGCCACTCAAAATAGAACCTCACACCCCCGTAGGGGTTGGGAGCAACTTTGGTGAATGGTGCCGATAAATGAGGCGTTCAAGTTTAGCATTGCTAATTGTCTCATTAATTATGGCTTAAGTAAAATTTAAGACAATAGAATAATACTAATTACTATTCGTTTTAAAATAAAATAAAAAAACAACATACGCAATTCTCTTCATATAAATTGGTATTTCAGAATGTGTAGTTACCGTTTATACTTTATAGTAATTCAGTTATCAATACCCCCAAACATAAGTTCACGTTTTACATTGAATTCTTCAGAAATAATAAGATATGGAAAATATATTATTATTATGCTGTGCATTTATTCTTAATCCCACCAGCACAACGCTTTAAAACTAGCGATTAAGATGGCCATCTCACCATAAAATTGAAAGGCCAATACAGCATCGAATCGTCCGGTACACAATGTGAGTAGACGACGCTCTAAAGCGATCGCGATATATAAACATTCGGCACACCCACGTCATATGGAGGCACGAGATTAAACACTAAATCATTTGCTGTGAAATTGTTTCAGTGGGCACGATACGATCGTATAGAATTTTAAAACGATGATGCGAAAAATTGTTGACAATGGGTTTCCTTTGAGCGCACGGATAGAAATCTTCTACGATTTTTTAATAAAATGGTTGACTTTTGTTAGAATGTCTAGAATTTTTCATTATATAGACTTTTAAGGAACGTCTATATGGCTAAAACTTCAAATTCACGATCAATTCTTTGCCATAACTATTTCAGATTTATAAAAGCGTGTATATTTAAAAACGTTTCCAAATTATTAAAATACCCAAGAAGAACTTATAAGCCGATTTATATGAGACGTTACATCAAGCATGGTGAAGAGATTAATTTAAAACATCATCAAATTTAAAAGGTATAATTAAATGGAGGATGCAAATTTAAATACAAAACTTCCAATATCGTGTACACAAAGCCACTGTTACATGAAACAGGTTACAACCCTATTTACATTAAAACATCCTCAAATCGTTGACACAGCCCTAAAGTGGGCTCGAACTTCTGTAAGCACATTTCCTTCTCTCTTATATAATCTTACAAATTCGTTTACCAAACGAATTTGTAAGATTCACCGGCGATACGAGAAGTTGGATATTGTTGATACATTATAATTGATGGATTTGTGGACAAATGATATATTATTGAATTTTTATTTGGTAGTTTGTGGGATTATTTATTAATGACTACCTTTCGAAAGGAAATTCCGAAATTCGTTTATTGCTTTAAGCGTGAAGAAGAGACAAACAGCCAGAGTTACTATCGCATTTATAATTATGTATTATTTTTATTCATGATAGGGAAGCGCTTGACCACGATCTCGCCTGATGGTAAGTTGAGATGTGGTCTAAGATGGAGCGCGCTTTCCTATGTATGGATCGGTTTCAGTGATGTCGTAGGTGTGATCTTCAGTTTTGTAATTACTTAAAACTTTTCTGAACTACTATATTTTGTTAAATATTCCTGCTTCGCCCGGATACACGTATTTATATGTAATTAAAAAAATAATTTATTAATATTATCTTAGCCTAAGTGCAATACCTCCATAGTTTAAAATACAAATAAAACGATAAAAAAGAAATCTGATTAAGTTATTTTATAGAACACGTAATTAACCTAAAAAGTGTAAAAAAAAACTCGATTGACCTACAACATACACACACCACAATAATTACGTCAATGCAAACCTCAAATTTTGTTGAAATCATTACCAATGTTAATAGCGGTGACGGGCAAATTCATTGTCAAAGCTGTCCACCTACGCAAAAGTGTACGTACAAAATAGGGTTGCCATTACCACCCCTAAAAATTACAAGGTCCTCTAATATATGCGGAGATAATGCAGAAAAACATTTTTTGCCTTTTGATTGATTGTAATTTCTGAAAATACTACTTCGTCATTATTTATTTTTTAATAATTTATTTTAAGTTATGATAAAAAATATTTAGCCATACACAAATTGTTTATATGCGGCAACCCTAATTGCAAGCTTTTGTTGTCTGATTTCATAACCGTTTCTTATGAAGCGGGCTTCAGGAATTTCTCATTTAGCAAAAAGGCATGTTAATCAATCATTATACAAATTTAACTTTAAATGAGTATGCAGGCTATTTTATAAGCCAGTGTTAGTTTGAGTAAAAAGCTAAAGTTTTATATTTATTTTTATTTCATTGTATTCCCAAATTGCAATTATCATATATATGTAATATGTAATTAAGATTTTATTTTCACGGAATTATGTTCCCACTGCTGGGACACAGACTTCCTATGAGGGTTTAGGCCATAATCTACCATACTGGCCAAGTGCGGGTTGGCAGATGTCACATGTCGTCGAACTTTTTATTCTTGGACATGCTGCTTTCCTCACGATGTTTTCCTTCCACCGTTTTAAGCAGAAGTGATGTTATCTACATGTGCAGATAAATTGAAAAATCTATTTATTTTCTGCACGGACACCCGGTCTCGAACCCCGACTAATCGATTTTGATGTCCGAGGTTCTCACCACTGAGCCACTACTGCTATAAGCTGCTATAATAAAGCAGTGTACATTCATACATATTTAAGTTAGTTTTTCTTACAGCATTTTTATTCATCTTGTTTGCAGTACCAACCAAACCAAAAATAAATAATAAATCTTCAAACATTTAATTTTTCATGTCATATAACAGAAGACATGCACAAATGTATCAAATGTTAACATAAATGTATGAAATCAGGGAAATAAAAGCATTATTTAATTCAAGTAGCTAAAAATAGAAGAACTCTTGAGGCGTGTTAATCAAACGGCTGGGCGCAGATGTGCTAGAGGATTGCTATGTAATGGCCGTAGAAAGTGTATAAAGACGACTAATTTAAATTCTATAAAGGACTTGCGAGAATCTCGTCATTCTGATTGACGATATTTTTATCACGATTTGAAGAGGTTTTATATCAGCGGTTTTTTTCTTGATTTTTTTTATCATGATTATATAATGTAGGTACATACAAAAAGAATTTTTGATATAAAATTATTTTCTTAAGATATTTTAGAGCTTGTTTTTAGTGTGCTTTAATCTCTTAACATTCATAATTTAGATATTTCAGTGTTTCATTTTTTAATTACGTTCGAAATGACAGTGAATATTAGAATAATAGTAATAAATTAAAAATAATAATACTGATAGATTTTAATATTATTTTAATTAAAGTTAGGACGGAGGAACTTATGGGAGCGATTAATCGATCTAGCTATTATTTTTTAGGAAATATTAAAATTACCGAGCAAAGTTTGTATTAACCTAAAACCTCGATTAAATTTTTACCGTCATTTTCCTTGTTTTCCATGTTGCGTCCTACGAAAATATTCCAACACAAAACGTAATTTTCTCATGTCACCAGATGGATTTCAGTGACATTCCGATCAGACTTCCAAAACTTGAACCGCTTTCGCTTCTCCGCCGTGACGCACTCGTGACGTCAGAAAATGCGTCATCTGACGTCACAGACGCTAGAAGTGCGTGGAAGAATGTGCGTAGATCGAAATACGTAGACAATCATGAATTTTATGCCGTTACATTAAGGATTGCTTTTGTTTAACACGCTTGCGTAAAAACAATTTCTATTAAAGCGAATACGCAATGTACAGAATTAAATTGAACGTTTATTGCACATTTCTGTGTTTATGTAAATTGCTGTATCGATATTGAGTTTGTTTTAAACCTTCACTTATCAGATTTGTCTTTGGGCTTAATTCGTACCTTATTAGGTTTTTCTAAAATATTATCAGAATTTAAAAAAAATACTTAATATATATTTATTTATTTATTTTGAATCGGAAAAATTTAATTTGGTAAAGAATTGTAAGCATTCTTTTTATAAAAATATTTTTCAGGGTTTATAAAGGTTATATATATACGGGTATATGTTAGTAGATTTACTTACATTGATGCGATTGTTAGAAGTATAATAAAATATATTTATGTACATCATACGGCGTAATTACGCGGTCTGTTTTTTATTTATATTAAACAGAGACTAGGCAAATGCTGTAATTAAAATATCTTAATAGAGATTACAATAAAAAGAGATCGGGAATGTACTTATTTATTTATTATATTGTTTTTAGTTCTTCATGTTTTTTGTATTCGTACATAGTACGTTATGCAATGGTATTAAAGCAATAAAAATCTATGGCTACCATACACAAGCGAACTCATTTAAACTTTATCTACCTAACGATACGTAATCCCGTTTTAATTTACAATAAACTTTCGTTCGCTTCATAACAGAAGCTCTGTTTACATACATAAAAGCGCAAAATGTCTGCGTCATTCATTCACCCTCCATTCAAACGTAGGCGTCACCCACCACCCTATGCTGCTCTCTTTCACTCTATTTAACCGCCCATATACCTATCTCGTTCAATCTTTTCCCGCCCGCCTACGCTTTCATTCAAAGATTTAGGTTAGCGTATCTATGTAGTTTAACTTTTGAAAACGAAAGTTTTGTAGGAGTAATTAAAATTTCCGTATTGACCGCACCTTTAATTTGTTATCGTAGTTTTAGAAACAGTTTTTCTATATATTTTTAATGGCTTAGTGTTTAGAGTGTTTGTACTGTGAATTGTTTTATATAGCAATGTGAATAGCTCTGAATAACAATAATTCTTCGCATTAAAAATCACTGCGCCTGTTTCAGTCAGTTAGCAAAAGCCAAACAAATTTTATATGAGACAAGAAATTACGCGGGAACGCATGCCCACAACACAGAATGGAAAAAATCTGTTCAATCATACACATTACGTATACGAATGTTTAATTAAAGCTGAAATGCTACGGAGCATGTCACAATTTGTTAATAATAAGGACGGTGTGGCAATTATGCAAATGGCGTAGTGGGCGCCCGCTCTCGTTTCAGACGGTCCCTGAAGTACGCTTACAATCTAGGCAACATATTTTAAATGATGTCTTATTTTTTCTGTTGTAGATGAGCAATGAGATACTAAAAATTGCTGTTTTATGTATTATGTTTCATTCGCCAGACACAATTCACTAAACTCAATAGAATTCAACATACGATACGATTTTATTGAAAACTAGCTGCGCCCCGCGGTTTCACCCGCGTAAGTCCGTATCCCGTAGGAATATCGGGATAAAAAATAGATGTTGGCCGATTCTCAGACCTACCCAATATGCTTACCAAATTTCAGAGGAATCGGTCAAGCCGTTTCGGAGGAGTATGGCAACGAAAACTGTGACACGAGAATTTTATATATATAGATAGATAGATAAACCAAGTTCATACAATTTAGATATAAAAGTGAAGTCCCGTGTCCCCTACTGGGGTATGGGGCAGATGATATACATCTGTTTCACTGATCGATTTTCTTTATGGACAAGTAGGTAATCAGCCTTCTGTGTCCTGCCAGACCGAGACATTTTTATTTTATTGTCCCCACCGGGAATCGAACCCAGGACTTCTCGGTTCTACGCTCACGCGTTTACCACTGTATCAAGGAGGCGGTCTGCGGACGGACGGACAATTTAGATATAGCGGATTTTTAATCGACTGTGAAATTGAAAATTCGGTCTATAATAACACTTGAAGTAACAGGACTCACGTTAAGTTCCCAGAACTCTTTTGAATGTTGAGAAATGGTGTTGTTTTAAATCTAGGGTATGCAGAAGACACGTCTATATTTGCTGCGAACTACTTATGCTTTTCGGTCAACTTTCTCGATTCTGAACGCTTAACGTTACGGAATTTTTACTTGATAGACAGCTGATGGTTTACTACGAATAGCGGATTTGTTAAAAACGTCCAATTCCTATTTTATCATCATATACTCTGACACCTTTTATATCATTGTTATATTATACTATTATTAGAGTTTGGGTGAAAAAGTAACAATTTTTTCACCCATCCCAACATGCACACAAAATTATAAGTATTCGATTTATTTATTTGCACAAAGTCTTTGTAAGTATAGGTTGGAATGAAATGAAGAATTTTCATTAGATATCGGATATTCTGAAAATAGAATATTACAGAGTTGCTATTGAAAGTATATTTTTACAAAATTGAAGTTTCATATATTCCTTTAAAACAAATTTTCATAAATAATAATAGTTCTTTTTAGTTTAGATGTGAATATAAACTGCTTTCTATCTTGTCGTGGTATTATTTGTATATGAAATCGTTTGTAAATTTTATAACATTAAAATCTTAATCTATAATTGGGATCAATATACTTCAAATATATATGGATAATTTGTTGCTTATAACTAAAATTCACCACCCACTAAGTAACGTAATGAACGAACCTTACCACTATTGTGTAGGAAACCATTGATAGCGGATTTCATTCAATTCTTATTCGCTCGAGTTTGCGTTTTGTTTCGGTTAGGCGTTTCATAAACGGGCGAGCCGCGATGATTTACGTAAATAGTAAAATATATGTATAAAGTAAGATGTGTTTGTTATGAATGATTGTGTTTATGTTTTCTTCAGCTTTAAGAGATTCTATCTTCCTTCTATATACGTTATTCGTTAGGAGAAATTAGATAGGTTGATTGTATTGGTTATAGAGAGTTATATGTTCTTGTACATGTAACGCAAATATTTTTGTACCTGTATAAAAAAAAAACATGAATAAGTCAAATTCATTACTGTTGCTCTGAACTACATTGAAACCCATTCCTTATAATATCAATGTCTAAATACTTTTACTTTATTTATTTATCAATATTAATGCTTTCAATACCTGAAATACTGCCTTGGTTTGATTGTACTAAACGCTCTTATTAAGATATGTTTTATTCATTATTAACCGACGTTCTCAAATGTTATTCGATAACTCCGTAGGGTTCAACCGGTTGACGTGATTCTTATTTTGTTTGTTACTAAATTAGTGTCATTTGGACCCATTTTAGAATCTTGAGTGGCACTTCCCGGCAAGGATGTTGGTGACTTTCTTTGTAGGAAGTATTATTTTATACAATTAAATACTAAAAACAATTGTGATGTAATAATTAATAAGTAGTGTATATAATATGACTTCCTTTTGGTAAGAAATCTACGTATATGATTAGCGTGGGTCATCTTAAAATTGCAGTATTATTCATTTTATTATAATATTATTAAAAAAGAAAGAAATTTTGATAAGAGGTGATAAAAACGATGTTATCTATACAACTCATTTGGGGCTCGACATGTGATGTGTTCTGTTGTGTACATAATAAAATGAGTTTTTCTGCGGATATCGAAAATTTCTACTGTCAATAATATAAATAATGTAAGATATCATACATCATTACGATAACATATCACTAAACATTGTATAATTGTATATACGCATTTGAAGCGTGAAAATGTACGTGTTTTCTTCTTTGAATAAAAAACATGTTCCTGCGTTACACCCGTTCGTACATATATGCCTAACCCCTTAGACGTGGGCGGCCGAACCGCAGTGTAGGGGTTGCATAAATGGCAGGTTGAGGTCTGGGTCAAAGGTCATTGCATTTGCGCACTGACCTTCCTACACCGCTTTTGACTTAATCGATTGGCTACCGAAAATTAATTACCCGTTTATTTAAGTACTTGGGTGTCTTATAAAATTTGGCGTCTTTATGGTTACGGATTTAATTTTCGGGGTACAAAGTTCATTTTTATTTCTTTTTATGTTTCACGTAGTTAAAAGCAAACAACGCAAACGAGTTTAAGTAGTTACGAATCAAAATGCACAAAAGAGTTATCGATTTTGACACAAATTTTATGCAACTCAAGCTTCCTGCCAGCGGAAACGCTTCTTAGAACTTGAACTAAATACTGGAATAATAAATAATTTATTATATTCCAATGCGAATACCGATTGCTAACAATAAATAATGTTTGTTTATACTTTGGAATCATTTTGTATCTGTAAATAAAGACAAGGAGTAAACGGAATCGTAAGCTTTGTGGTTTTTAATTTATATCCTATTTTTTTAAGGAACGTTCCGAAAAGTTAAGGAGGAGGTCTATGGATTTCTAACTCGATAATTTCGTATGTATTGAAATAATTTTTGTATCGTAGGAAAGTAATGTCATTTGAGCCCCATTTTAGTACCTGGAGCGGAACCTCCCCAGCAACGTCGTTGACCTTTTTGGTAGGAAATGATTATTCATACATATACCAATTAACAATTTATATTATTCTGTTGCAGGTACTAAAGAAACCATCGTACGTAAGTTATGTCGAAAGATTTAAAGCAATTAGCATATTCATAATATGAATAATTATCCTAAGAACAAATTGCACTTCACAATAATCTTATCATTTAACCTTTTAGTATAAAAAAATGTTTACAATATTTTTATTGTTTTGTTTACGATAAATATAAAGCATTTTATTATACAAACAAAAAACAAACTTATTAGATAAAAATAAATCTGCGTGACAATGTAATGAAAGTTTAAAATGATCTAGTATATTATTTACTAGCTGTTGCCCGCAACTTCGCCCGCGCGGTCTTAATAAATTTTTATGGTACAAACTTTCATCTCCTATTTTATCCCCTTGGGGTTAGACTTTATCAGAATCCTTCTTAGTGAATCTCAGCCCGATCCGTCCAGTGGTTTGGACTGTGCGTTGATAGATGACTGTGTCAGTCAGTCACCTTTGAGTTATATATATTTAGATATGAAAGTTGTATATATTTTATAAACAAATATAGTCTCATTTCTAGTTCTTTTACCTAAATATATCGTGCTATTAATTAAGAAAATGTCATACTAATAAATAATAATAATTACACAGTTAAGAAAGTCTTGCTTTATCGTTAATGAGCGATAGACAACAATTGTTATCGAAATATGTTTATTTTGGTATAGGTTAGGTATATTTGTGAAATTGATGCAAACGTATAGCATAGAACTAGCTTTTAATTTCAAAATAAGATGTATATATTTTATAGAAATATGACCACATCTAAAAAGACAATAAGCAACGATTACTATCTATAATGTGGCTAAACCTTCCTCCATAATTTCCCAATCCGCTTAAAAATTATAACTGAACTAGATATGGCCTCGACTTTGTTTTACTGCGTTTTATTGATGCCCCATCCTAATTGTCGTGATTATGTAACTGTTTACATTAATACAAACAAATATTCTTTCGCATATGTAATGTTCGTTAGGATAAAGGTCCATTATTTTAATTTGAACCCTCAGGATATCCAGGCTATCACATACCGTGACAAGCCTTTGTCCCTAATCAGTGAAACGTTTTCGCAAAATATACTCCTGTAATATACAAAACCAGCTTCGGCAGTATCGTTTTCCTCTGCCCCTGTTATTCGAAAGCCTCGTCTCGCATTTCGGTAACTCAGATCCGTTGTCAAGGCTGAAAATATGCGAGGAAATAACGACCTTGCCACTCAATAAATTTCTCCACTTTTTGTCGAGTTTGCCGTGACGACGTTGTGGAAAGCGTGGCAATTTGTGGCAAGAAAAATGACCTTTATTGTGTAAATTCGATACATTGTTTGCTTATTTTCTGATCTGTTTTGTTTACATTCTGGTTCAATTACAAATTTGGCCCTCAGCTCTATAATATCAGACCGACACAATCCTGTCAAAATTGATTAAGTCACAGTTTATTACACAAAAATATTTCGACATAACTTCACTTTTGGTTTTGAATTACTATGAAAAACATATCTCTTTACATTAATAAAATGTTATGTTCCAAAACTATACAGTTTTCGTATGAGATTTGATTAAATTACTTTTATAGTCAACTAAAAAACTAATGAGTACAACATAAACGACGAATTCACACTAACAAATGAATCATTTGTTTTATGCTCATGCACTTACCACATTTGGTAATTGACGTGTGAAATTTGAGGTTTTGCGACTAGTCTATACAACCAATGTTAACACCATCCGTACTATATCCAATATCATGCGAAAATAGCTCAGTCGGTCTCTTCACTGCTAAATCACTTGGCTGAAATTCGGTACAAAGATAACTTGCGTCCCGAAAAACGACATTGGATAATTTTTATCCCAGAAGTCCCACAACGAGAACTGTACGGATGAAAACCACAGGATTGTCTTTTCCTTTAGCTAGGCAGGCGAAGCCGCAGGTGAATAGTTTGACTTCTTTTATATCGTTGCTATGACACTATAAAATTACATATAAATTGACTTATCAAGTAATTATTTAGTCATCCTCACTTATTTCTAGGCGGTGGAGCAGCAATACAATTAGACACGTTCACATCTAGATAATTTGTTATTTAATAAAATGCAAAAATAAATATGATTTATTGCCTTGTTTTTTTGCATTTTTATTTATAACATAATGTTCATGCAAAATTAATGTTTAAAGAAAACCATAATATGAGGATTTAGTAATATAAAATATCTAATCAATTTTTGATAATGCATTTATCATTGTATTTAGACTATTATATCATAATAGTGTTTATTATATAACACAGAAAGTTTGAATTGAATAAAAATAAAACAGTCCCTATTAACATATCAGCACTTCGAATGTTGATGTTAATAGAACGAAGATAGTGTTCGTTAAATTAAATAATACATTGTGAACATTGTTTTATTAAATATTCACTTAAAAGCCGAAACAAAATAAGATTATATTTTCATATAAATATGTATCAGATGAATTCATAGAAATATATTCGTGATTTAACACGCTAAAAAGAATATTTGAGATAAGTATCAAAACTGAATTTAATTGTTATTCAATATCGGCAAAATTCCCCGTAATCTGTCGGGTTAAATTTCAGTTATTTGCATAAAACCTGCCTCCGTGTCCTTCATGGCCTTTCACTAAACTTCGTAAACATTAAATATCACTATTATTTTATCTCGACGTGTCAATCTATCGAATAACTGGATATAACTATTTACGAATGAAAATAAAACTGCTTTTCAAGGTTATTTAGATGTGTAACTTATATTTCAGAATATCGCAAGCTTCTTAACTTTGCTAGTCATTTATGATTGTTTAATGGAACGTTTAAAAGGTAAATAATCATTGGAAAGAAACTTGTATTTTATTGGAAAGAACTTTAGTTATGTTGTTCACTTTATAAGTGGAAACACACATATTTAAAAAGCTTATATTGAAATGTCCTTAATAGGTACAAGATTTTTTTTTATTTTACTGTAAAAGTAGACTAAATTTAAAAAGAGAAAAGTTAAGAAATGAGCCAGTAAATCCTAAATACTACTAGCCATAGAGACGTAATTCATAATGGTTTTTTTTTTAATTACTGCTGCTCTGAGCCTTGTTCTTTTTACGAGTTATTGAATGTATGTACCATACATCATGATGTCATTACTTTAATCAACCGATTGACGTAAAATTGAGAACGTTTTACGCGTTACCATAAGCTATTGTTTTTTCAATAAATTTCATTTTATGCTCTTGTTCCTTGTCCGATTGACTTGATTGATTTTTTATTGAGATTTATTTATTATATTTCATATTATTTTTTATTATATTTCATAGACTTTTATACGTGCATTTGCGGTGAATCTATTTGGTGCAACGACAAATTATTTAGGCGAAATGGAGCGGAAATACAAATTTTTGCGACTGCGATTCAGCAACAAATAATGGACTTAGCCAGCGCTATTTGGTGCCATGGATTGACCGTAAATGCCCACCTCCACATACGTTCATCTGCTTATAAATTTCATACAGTTATGTATCAAATAGGCAATGATGGTGCTGTAATAAACAGACTTTTGAAAAGTACCCAGATGACAACACAATAGTAATTATAAATATACAATAAAAATAACAGAGCATTAACAAAAGCAGTTTAACACTTAATTACCTTGTACCAGTACTATTGCAATAAAAACGACGCCTATTTTTATATAATTATAAAACACGAGGAGCATTTTAACGCAAACAAAATCTCTGGTATTGACATCACCCCGGGTCGATATTGACATTTTAAGAGCAAAATGTGGTTTTGTAAAGAGCTCTTGTTTTTAATAAAATACGCGTCGTCGTCGCGTCTCTGATAGCAGATATTAACAGTTCCTTATATTTTTATATATTTTTATTACTCTTGATAAAAATGTAAACATTTTATTTAAAAAAGGGTAGCAAATGATATGAAGTATTGAAATATGATTTTGAGAAAATAATTTAATTTACCAAAACTCAAATGCATGATTAGCGATAATACATACACACAGATAAAGATTACCACAGGAGATGATTCACTTTACTAGTAACTATATATAAAATCGAATAGTAATTAGAATGGAATAGTGTAGGAGAAGGTTATCTAGTTATTAGAATAGAATAGTGTCTCATCATCATAATTATGAAGTGTGAAAGAAATTAGTAGAATTCAATCAACAAATGAAGTGCTCTCTGTGCCACCAAAATATTATTTGTATAAGACAGTTGACTTCTTCAAGTTTTTATTAAATAAAATTAAAAATATATCACGTTTGAATAGTTAAACATTAATAGACACTTACTCAGCTACCTGCACTATCGACATTTATTACTATTATAAAATTATTCTCGCTCATTTCCTGTACTTGATTCAATTAAAGCCTAAGTAATTGCATTTAAATGGAAAGTCGATAAAAAATTCCCAAGACCTTGAAAATATTGTTGTTTATAATGCTGTGCTTATCAACCGCTATCAGCTGTCACCTTATCAAAACATTTCAGAGTCATGGACACGGCGAACTGGTATTCGTGAGACTTGTCTTTTTGATAAATACATTTTCTAATAATTACCTGTAAATTATGATAGTTTAGAATAAAAAAATGTGGATTTGGAAAGTTCGTGTTAGGTGCATTACATTGACAGGTGGATGTCGATTTAATCCATATTTTTAAAGCTAATAATATAAAGCTGAAGTTTGTTTTAGTGAACGCTAAATCTCAAATATTGCTGGAACGTTTTTTAGTATTATTGAACCGTTGGATAAATACATGATTACCTGCTCCCCGCGGTTTCACCCGCGTAAGTCCGTATCACGAATATCGGGATAAATATTACCTCTGTTATTCCAGTTGTCCAACTGTCTACGTACCAAATTTCATTGCTATCGGTTCAGTATTTTTTGCGTGAAAGAGTAACAAACTTTCGTATTTATAATATTAGTAGGATTAGTAGGATAGGATAGGATTAGTTAAATTATTAATGTCGGTACATATTAATATAGCAGCTATGGAATTATGTACATAACAAAGGCCTCTAAGATGAATTTTTGATAAGAAGTCCTTGGCCATAATGTATATTGAATAAAATTTATGGATGTTAAAAGATCTAAAATATATGAAATATTCTCTTAGCATGTTTCATTACTCCTCAACTTAAATAAATATGTATACCTATTTTACACACATATTACTTATATGTAATTAATATTTGTCTATATTATGATCCGGCAAACGCTGTTCCGCCTTCATATCCCAAAATCATTAATGATTTAGGAAAATAGAACTGTTAACCGATTCTCAGATCTATGCACACAATATTTCAAAACACTCCGTCAAGCCTGATTAAATAAAAAGTAAGTAAGTAAATTGCATTCACCCGAGAATTTTATTTATATAGAGATGAACATAGATAAATTGATCTCCACCCACACATATGGTCTCCATGGAACTTCCCCGCGGTTGATTCATGCTACACAATAAAAGAAGAACGTAGTAAGAAATAGGTATATAAATAGCTAATTACTACGAACGATAGTACGCGACGCAGTAATACGCGCATTTCCCAGTAAAACAAAGCAAGGCCGACTTCAACAATAACAGAATTCCTTTGCAGCGTTGAACTACCAATTGTGATTTATTACGATATGATTTTCACTTTTCACAATCGTTTCTTTTTAAACGGATTTAGGAAACTTTTAGCTATTCTTAAGTTCTGGGTTCGCGTTTATGTAATACTCAATTGTACTTCTTTAAAAAAGCTATAATTATACCATTTATGTTATTGAAATTTTGTTTTTGACTAGTTCTAAATAAGAAAACTTTCATTCATTAAACATTTGTTACAAACCAACAAAAAAAAAATTATTTTTCCCAAATTCTCACTTTAAATCTTTAACAATCAAAACGAAGACAATAAAATAGATACTGAGTTTCTGTGTAAGACTATTATTGTGTTTATTACAACACTAGTTCCAAAATTTGATTAAATCTTTCTCAGAAGGTTCTGTAATACCTACATACCATTACCGTTCAGTTCCGGTCACCGGCATAGATACGGTTAAGGTTGTACGACCAGATTGAATCCTGTTACCCAATTGTGATAATTTACATACGCAAGTAATTTATAATATTAATACATAATGAAGTGCCTTTTAAGGTCTAGTGATTAAGATTGTACTATTAAACTTAGATTTTTTATTAGTTGTTTGAATATATATTATGTAGTTTAAAAAATATATTGTCTATTTATGGGAATACAATTCTGCCTGCGGCGTCAATGCGTAGTAAAAGGGAATTTACAGACAGAGAGAGGGATTCAACTATACACAGTGATGGATCTTCCCTCTGGAATCAGATGTAGATCTAGGCTCCTAAATGTCTCCAAACACAAAAATCATACCATAAAAAATCCCATTGTGACGTGAAAGAAGAAGGGAAAGAAATAAACACTCATTTACATTTATAGTATTATGTTTAGGTTTATGATTTGTATGTTTTTAATCCTTAACACGTATAATGTACAATTCTTATGTATGTCACGTGCAAACCTGTAATGATTGACTTAAAGAAATGTAGAGAAATGATATCTATAAAATACTAGCTGCGCCCCGCGGTTTCACCCGCGTAAGTCCGTATCCCGTAGGAATATCGGGATAAAAAATAGATGTTGGCCGATTCTCAGACCTACCCAATATGCTTACCAAATTTCATAAGAATCGGTCAAGCCGTTTGGGAGGAGTATGGCAACGAAAACTGTGACACGAGAATTTTATATATTAGATAATAAAGTGGAAAGATTTGCATGTAAGTATGTTTGTATTATTTGCAAACAAAAGCTACTGGACCGATATCAAAAATTATTTCACTATTGAAAGCTTCAACTTCACTGAGTGACAGTAATTTAATCTTTAAGTATCAAACTATTAATATCAAAGTAAGTTAACATTGTATTTTATTTTATCGTAAAAAATATCGCTGATTAGATTTTTTCATCCTTGGTATAACAAGGAAAATTATAAAAAATGCCAGCTGTTATAATATTTCACTCTTTTAATTTTAATATTCATTACGCATAAAAGCCCGGTTAGTAAATTAATTGATTACAATGAAACAAGCTGTTAAACTAGGTCAAAGTCATATTACCTGCAAAATGTATTTGTACTGAGTGTTACATTAATTGACTAATTAGAATTTGGAGGCCAAAAATTGTTGCAAACGGTATAAATATATAACCTTTTACCCGCGAAATATTTATCGTAAGTCACACGATATGTTATCTGTATAGTATTCAACGAATATTACTATCACGCTTTCTTTTATTTTATCACGAGAAGGCAACGGAGGTATCGTTTGATATGACTGTCTATCATATATTTGATTACCAACAATTTATATCTGCATGGCTGCATAAGTTGTATGGATCCATATCCATATTACTTGTTGGGGCGAGATTTATTTACCTAATAAACAGCCATTGTAGTTACATACCTACAGCTACTTTTATGTAATAACTTTACTATTCATTTTCTAATCCCTTTCCAATTTGAATTCGGCATTCCATTTGTAGAGGCGTAAGGTCTGCAATCGGCCTTACGCCTCTCCAAAAGTTCCTAGGCGGTGGTAGCGCTTACCATCAGGCGACCCGCGAGCTCCATTGCCGACTGTGACATTAAAAAAAATCTCCTGTACTTGTAATTTCAGTAAGAGGAATAGCTATATGAACTCGTTAAATCTATATTATATGATTTATTTCTTGCAGTATAGATGTTTTTGATAGTCATTGGTATAAATATGATAGTATAACGAAACAACAAACAACGAGTTTAAAGAATTTTAATTAAGCTTTATCAAATTTGAGGAAAATTAAGATAATTTTTCGATTCACTTCTCAACGCTATCTTAAAATTAAACACAGTGTAACAATAACATTGTAAACGTTCAAGATATATAATAACTATAATAGCCCTATGGGCCTTGAATAAGAATTCGTAGATAAGGAGAGAAAGAAGTTGATGAAAGAGAAACTCTGATTATTTACGTTCCATGGATAGACATGAGATTATAGCCATTTTAGTGTAGTTATATGGGTTCAGAAGTTGGCACATATTTCGAGCAATGCGGTAGCAAATATGTCTATATTATATAATATAGTAATATCGATGCCAATTTTTTGTATACGGTGTTTATTTATTATCTATAGCTATTTGTGTTTAATTATCCACCAACAGATATCGTGCTACAACCATTTTTAGGCCACAAAATGATCCAACAGCAGCATTTTTGATTGATTTTTATCAAAAAGCAAGAACCATATACTATGTAAGACTTAAACTTCGATTAAATGTATTAAATATTACAAGACTCACACATTGAGATATAAATTGTTTTCGTATCCGTGTACTATAGAGGGCCGGCCCTCAAGGGCGCCGTAGATCCGTGACTGTCATTTTGCGACAACCTTGCGACTTTAATTATGTCTGAGTACCGACTATTATTAGATAAAGCCGGGTACAAACATTTACATATCTTTCTATACCGTTAGATTTAGGTCATGAGCCTATTGTCTAGGTGTCGAAAAAGTAACAATTAATGCTGTTTTAAGACGAGAACGAGTCGCAAGAATTCCATTTTTAAACATTCTTATTTTTTTTTTATTCAACCAGTATCGAAAAATGTATCGATATTTAAAATATAGGTGAGGGCTAACAGGCCAAAACCGATATGTCAACCATATTGTATTTTGACGTTTATTTACTATATATTTTATAATAATTTTATACCGCACTTGCATTAATTGTAATAATATAATACTATAAATAGAAACGAAAGTTTGAAAGTACAAACAAACGTTCTGTTCCGTGTTATAAATGACGTATAGTAAGTAAATTATTATTCTTAATCAATGAGTCGATTAACTCTATCTTGAGTAACATACTAGCTGCTTGTTTCAAGTTGAACCGGGACTGAAGGTTATTGATTGTTTTGAAGCCAAAATAATTCGGCCCTTTAATAACTCATTCATAAATAAATAAATTTAATGCGTATGAACTCAGCACGATATCTACTTATAAGATTTTATATAATAGAAAAGGAGGGTAAGTAAATCACCTTGACGGATAGCTAAAGTAAGGTGAGCCCATTGTTAATAATTTTATTATAGATTATCTTTACGTTTTAATAAATTTAAAACATTATTGTGATGACAGGAAAATTAAATTAAGTATTTTTCATTCATAATAAAACTATTTACACAACACTATCGTTTCTAAACTCAGGAATTGATAAACATTATACATAATTATCTATCAATTATTAATTATAATAGTAAACTAGTATTTTTAAACGACCATAAATAATTAATCCTACTAATATTATAAATGCGATTTTTTTGAGGATGGATGTTTGTTACTCTATCACGCAAAAGCTACTGATTGCAATGAAATTTGGTACATAGATAGCTGGACAACTGGAATAACACATAGGCAACTTTTTATATCGATATTCCTACGGGATACGGACATACGCGGGTGAAACCGCGGGGCGCAGCTAGTAAGTTATACGAGTAAAGCTTCTACTACTAAAACAAAAATGCATTGACACACATTATTTATCACTACATTCAATTACATACAAAGTCGCTTCACGCGTTCGTCTGTAGGTATGCTTAGATATTTAAAAGTACAAAACGGATCTATATTTAATACATAGAATGATTCAAGAGAAAGGTTTATGTGTATAGTAACATCTATTTAACTACTCCGAATTTAACGCGTACGAAGCTGCAGCAAAAGCTTGTATACTCGTGTACATAAATATAATCACAATACCATCAGAATCGAATCTGCATTGACTGTCAGAGTCATTCATCATCCATCACTTGCTCTATAAAAACTCATACTATCCTGTCTATAAAATAAAGGCTCGTCGGTTCATCAAGCATTAACAGCCGTCACCTTGACTGCGTCCCACTTTTTAATGCACAATAACTTTCGTTTTCATTGCTTTGTTCCAAGGCCTATCGGAATTTTTCCTCTGTTCAATGTTTATTAGCCTTTTTTACCCTCCACCGCTATTTGCAACTACAGGTCTTATTAACTCGGTTTAGGTCTGATTTTACTTCACTATAATAAGAACATATTGTGTACTAGTTTAACACGGTTTTCCGTCAATTGGTTTATAGATAGTGAAAAATGGCCTATGATAATCTATAATAACACCAAATGAAATAGTCTAAAGCCTAAATAGTCTAGTATAACACAAAAACTTTTTAAGCATGGTTGACGAACACCTAGGATTAAAAAGTTTTAGAGTATGCGTATATAAAAAACATTATAATACACATTTTGATTGATAAAAATTATGGCCATAAATAAAGACAGTGTTGCCAGACATTCTAGCACGTTTCGGTAAATTAATGTGTAAAATAATTGGTATATGCCAACAAGTGGGAATATGGTGTAAACATGTTATCTTGTAAGATGATTGATGCGGGCAATTTGACGAGACAGCTTTAAACGCTGGCAACATTTAGCATTTACGCGTTACGGATTTACATAAATGGTAATGTCACAAATAATTATTAAAAACGTTTTCGAAATGTTGTGCTTTTTTATTGAAGATTTTTGATGTTTATTATAAGACACTTATTTAAAATATTTATTCAAATATTTAGTGTAATTATTTTTGTTATCGCCGTATTGTTTTTTTTGAAACAATGTCGGTTTTAACGTTTAATTATAAATTGTGAAATATCGTTTGGTTATGTTTATCATAACAATATTGCAAGAATTAATAATTGCCTACGTCAGAATATGACATTTTTATAGCGATTCATTTGTCTTTGAGGAAAAATTCAATTTATAGTTGAGTCATGCTAATTTTAATGTTTACTAAAATTCTCAAAGAAAATAAAAATATGCAGTTTTTGTGGTATGAAATAATGACTAACGTAGTTAACACATATCTCTTTATGTCAAAGTATCGCCATGTACCTAAGTATAAAAATTTTGTACATTTAGTACCTATTTGATAGTGAAGGTCATATAAAAATATTGGATAGGATCTAGATATGACAATAGCGGTATATTTCATTGCATTTGTCGTTGGATTACACTAAAATCACATTAAGACATTCGTGCGGATAGCGATACGAATAGCGATACGAATTGCGATACGAATAGCGATACGAATTGCGATACAAATAGCGATGCGAATATCTAGGCGGAGCCGAGGTGAGCGACAAATGGCTGGATATCTTTTCATCCTCCATAAGCAGAGCACTAAAAATCGCTGCTATGTAAGGTTTTTGTAAAGCGCCTCAGCCCAGGGTACTGAACCATTGGTCGCGGACGAATAATTACCAGGCTCTCGTGGCCCACTCGCTAAAGCAAATGGTAAACCGACATAGCCCACGGGTCCTTCCCCGAGGGCCGTGAGTATATATGCCATATTTCCCTACTCAAAAAAATAAACTGTATGATAAATGTTTCGTATTTTCAAAGGTTTTTGTCAAAAGTTTTTGTTTGTCTTCTTCGTTTAGTTAATTACTTTTAAAGTTATATTAAAGAAAGAAATGACTAATGTTCATTTTAATGGCAAAGGAATCATGCGTATTGTACTTTGCTATTGCAATTTGCAATCTATTCTTAGAACGATAGGATTGGGAATAGCTTGATCTAAAATAAACAATATAAACGATAAATATTGTTCTATTTCATCTTCTACTATATAAAAATAAGTCGGGTTTTCCTTCCTGACGCTATAACTCCAGAACGCACGAACCGATTTCCACGGTTTTGCATTCGTTGGAAAGGTCTCGGGCGCCGTGAGATTTATGGCAAAGAAAATTCAGGAAAAAATTCTGCAGAAAAGCGGGAAAGTCATTTTTCACATACAACCACCTGGTGGCGAAACGGAGTTCGCCGGGTTTGCTAGTTTATTATCTAAATAGGTAGTATTTGTTAAACGTTGATGTTACACAAAAACAAATTCACTTTCGACCCGTGGAGTGCAAAACAACGATACGTTTAATATTCACCGTTTTAATTAACATATTTGTACATCATTTTCAAGTTTTTTGCTTGTTTACTACAATATCTAGTTTGAATTTAAAAATGTTTTTCAAAATATTTTTGTGATCAATTTAATAACATCAGGCATCAGCTACTGGATTCGATAAACGATACGATCCATCTAAGAATAGGATCGAATCTTTACGGAACTTTATGATCCATCTAATAATAGGATCGAATTCACGCCATTTTGTTATTTAATGTACATGTCAATACTGTTTTTGATGAATTTGAATCTTTATTTATCGTAAATGTTATATTTTAATATTTATATACATTCATTCATTATTGTCCAAAATCAAGCCGTGCAGACTAGTAAATAAAGCTACACTCGGCATATCTATTTATGAATTTACGATGAATAATGTTTAAGTATATGTTTGTAAATTATCCTAAATAAATAAATAAACGAATTAATAATCTTACGCAATTACGGTTGTATTTGAATTATATGTTAGAAAAAATAAAAAATAAACAATTGAAATGTCATTATTTAAAGCAAAGTGAATTCTGACTAAAGTTACATTTAATGAAATTTCTCACACACGTCAAGACTTATATATTATATAAGATTATATGTGTTAACCTGATAATTTTACCCTATTATATGTTTTATGTAGTTTGAGTTTTTTTAAGAGTATATTATATATATTACATAGCTTCTTATTACATTTAATTTTAAATTAAATTAATTTTTGTCGATATTGACATTTACGAATTACAGTATTCAATTTCATTTACGATCTTGTTGGTTAATGTGAATCCATGTTTTAAAACAAATTCCTAAAGTATAATATGCTATAAATGTTGTATGCTATGAAATATCGGTAATAATATAACTTAAATAAGTGTTATAATTGAATAAATAAAACCATCTAAAATTGCCTTTTTATGTATTTCGTTTAAATAAAAAAAAAATCAAAAAAATACACGACTATAAAGTATAAATAAAAATATTATTCACCGTATTAATCTTCTCGGTCTCATTTGTCATTTCATTTCTTTGCAATTACGCAGTTTAATTCGTAACTTGCAACTACAACTAGTAATCAATTATTATTGAAATTTGAAATCGCTGTAAAATCGCTTACGTAGTATATCTCGTTGCGTAGCAACTGTGTCGTGACGTCATAGCTACAACCGTAGCGTCCTACGTCACACGCTACGGCAGGCTGTAGCAAAATAGTACAGGAGATGCATAATTTAAGGGCACCGATTTTTTATTAGTATTCAAATTCAAAATTGATATTGAATTACTTTGTGAAACCATAATGCGTACTCCAGTATGTAAAATCAAATTAAACAAAACAAGCGAGATGAAACTACACATGCAGCAGTGAATGTGAAAGAGAGGGAAGGTGTAGCAACAAGTTGAGCGTTATCGTGGCCGTGACGTCGCGACCCTTTCACTCGAGTCGCGAAGCCGGCACTCCGCGTTCAGTCCCACAGTCCGCGCGGCTCGGTCACTGCGTGAGTACGTCTCGCGCACCGTGTCCCAAAACCAACCACGCGTTACTCGCTTACAAATAACTAGCTAGCTAACTTTGGGGACGTTACACGTAAACGGTCATCCGTGTTGAACTCCCGTATTGTGCTACCACGATGGGCGTAATCAAAGTGACTCCGGACACCGCATCGCTCATCTCAGCGTGCGATATGCTTGACGACATGAAGGTAAGTTCGAATCATGTGATGTCAGGAATGGCATATATCCAAATCGGGCACGATAATATAGAAAAAGTTCGTATTTAGCGTGCGTGGGCCGTATGACTGGTCACGGGATCGCGAGTAATTTGAAAATGCGCTTTTACGCTGCGAAATACTACTCGAGCGCGACGCAATGCCAAGAAAAGATTCCTATTGGCAAAGTGATATTTTAACTTCTCGGTCACACTTTGATAAACGGATAAAATTCTATTTAAATATTGTAACACTTAATCGTATACATTATGTGTGTCGATATAAAATAAATTTTCGAGTTCAAATAAATGTCACTTGCACTAGTAGCGCTTGGGCATTTAAAATAATAATTATCAGCTTTGTTTACTCGGCCGCTACATTCGCCACGGTATTTATCAAAGTCGTAAAAATATTTGCCTTTCGACCGTTTCATGATCATTTTATAAATTTGATGTGGCGCACGTAGAACACGTATTATAAACATTTCCTTTTAATTAACAATGCAATATGTTGGCTATTCGACGCAATTTGTCACGCTTCTTGAGTTTTCGTATTAAATGAAAGTTTAACTTCTTTCTGGTTGATTACGACATAGACAAGAATTTTGTGACAAATACGAGTGTACCATTGTAATGAATGCTCGCTATTATCGGGACGATTTCACGTCCAAGTTGAAATGAAAAGTGGACGGAAACGGTGTCCTTATCAGCGGTTTGACACGATTGCTGAACACCCGAAGGTGGTACGTGAGAACACGCACAACCTTTGGTGGAATGCAACCTAGTTGCTAATCGACCGCGGCAGATAGTGCTTTTCATGGACAGGAAAATGTTCGCCAGCTATTTGTCTACGTTCAACTGTGAACTATGATTTTTACACGTGTATATCAGCTGCTGCGATTCGTGAATACGTTTGAAATACAATATTGCTGCATGACTTGTATCTGTTTTTTAAATATACATTGTAATATTTCGATTCTCCAATAGAGAACGAAACTTTATTTTCTGGAGTATAGATCAGTAGATCCTCTTTGATTGACGTATCTATATTATTCAATTTTATCTTAACTTTTCTTTGGATATCTCCTCTGTCCACTGATAAGATGGATGCATGTAAATTCGAT